>NC_045431.1:251548344-251758344 GCF_902635505.1 Sarcophilus harrisii
GTTTGCATTTTTGTTTTTCTTCCTGGGTTATTTTTACCTTCTGAATCCAATTCTCCCTATGCAACGAGAGAACTGTTCGGTTCTGCACAGATATATTGTATCTAGGATATACTGCAACACATTTAACATATATAGAACTGCTTGCCCTCTAGGGGAGGGGGTGGAGGGAGGGAGGGGAAAAATCGGAACAGAAGTGAGTGCAAGGGATTATGTTGTAAAAAATTACCCTGGCATGGGTTCTGTCAATAAAAAATTATTACAATAAAAAAAATTTAAATTTAAAAAAAAAGAAATTATGCTGGCTAATTTTCTGTCCAGTGTTCTTTACTTGGTATCAAAGAAGTCTTGCATGAGGGAATGGGGAGAAGTGAATAGTTTGAACAAATGCAAATATATGAATAATCCATGTTCTTGTTTTGATGGATAGAACAGTTGAATTTTGGAAATATCTTGATTTAGACATAAGTATGTGTGCGTGTGTGTGTGTGTGTGTGTGTGTGTGTATTTGCATATCCCTGTGTGTATGCACACACCTACATGTACATACACACATGCATATATGTGTGTGTTTGTCTTTATATGTGTCAATATAATTGCTGGTAGAGATATCTTTCACCTTAATGCCATTTGAGTGTTGTCAGTGTAAAGTCCAAAAGAATTCTATCACATTATAAAAATTCCTATTTAAATGTTGCATTTTTGTGCACAGCAACAATAAGATTATGTGATAATCACATGTGATGGACTTAGCTCTTTTCAACACTAAGATGATTCAGGCCAATTCCCATAGACTTGTGATGGATAGAGAAGGGATATGGAGACTGAATGTGAATTAATATTCACCTTTGTTGTTGTTTGCTGGCTTTTTTCTCTTTTTTCCATTTTGATCTGATTTTTCTTGTACAACATGATAAATGTGGAAATATATTTAAAAGAATTACACTTGTTTAACCCATATTGGATTACTTGCTGTCTATGTGAGGGAAGAAAGGGTGAGTGAGGGAGGAAAAAAAAAACTGGAACACAAGGATTTGCAAGGGTAAATGTGAAACCCATCTTTGCAGTTATTTAAAAGAAATAAAAAGTTATTAATGAGGTTGAGGTAACTGATATGTCCTATGCAATTAGAGAGATATACCTAATTCATTTTTCCTCCTTATGGTTCATGTTAATGACACTTCTTTCCAGAGCAATAAAGGAATCAAATGTCATAATCACTTTTACAAAATACAATATCCACCAGTGCTTAGAGAATATGAACTGTAGGTTCACAGTATAGGCACAAAGCAACTATGGATCAGTAATACTAATATGGAATAAGGCAAAAGAAAGAACCAATACAAAATAATCCCTTAAGATTTCCCCCCCAAAATTGAAAGTATAAAGTAATTACAATGACGCCATGTCTCAGAGTGGATTGCACACCAACTTTGTATGGTCATTGTCTATTATTTGGGTTTATGTGGGTTCAGAATCTCAGAAGCTGGGTCACTGTGGACAGAAAAGGGGTCATGTCTCAGCCTCCCAGATATCAAGAAGGGTCTTTCCTTATCTTTTACTGCTAACTCTGTGCACAGGACTTAAATCCCTACCACACCTAACTCTCTCTGGGACCATAAAAAAATATAAAATAATTTTAAAAGTACAGTTATTTCATAATATAGCATTGCTTACTGGGGAATCAATAGATTTTTCAAAATCCTAATAATAACTAGAAGAAATATAAAACACAAAGCTGGGGGGAAAGGAGGGAGGGGAAAGGGATTGTCTAACTTTGAAGTCATATGCCCTCGGGCTATAAACACACACTATTTGATTTTAATTTGAAAGTATAATTAATAATATTAACATCTCAGAGGAACATTTTCTTATATTTAATCAAATTGATGTTTATTAAATTTAAAGATATAGAATACTTGAATAAATCTAACATAAAGGTTACCTTGTTATTTCTCCCCAAATATATTAAAAATATATATATGTATATATGTGTGTATATATGTATGTATATATGTGTATATATATATATATATAGAAAAAACATAGATGATTTAAATAATCCCAATCAGCTCTTCCACCAAGAAATATCTAGCTATTCTCTACCTAGTTTTGCTATTACTATCATAATCATTTGTTTAAGAATTAGTAGAACCTTGATAAATCATATATTTCAACTTAAACTTTATAGATGAGAAAATTAAAGACAAAAGAGAAGCAATTAGTCTAAGAAGTAAATGTTATCATGAACAGAACAAAGATTTGAATTCCTATCATATATCTATAGAGAGCTATCCTGAAGAAGAGAATAGTTGAACCAGTACTCTGTATAGATTATACACAGTAATAATCCAGTATTCTGGATTATTGTTCTAAAAAGCAATTGTTTTATTGTTGTTATCATTGTTAATGGAAGTAGGTAGATAGATAGATAGATAGATAGTAGTAGTAGTAGTATCTAACCTTAAATACTAATGATTCTCATTTACACATATGGATCATTATTCTTGCTGCTGCTGTTGTTTATACTATTTGCAAAACACATGCTTTATATCACCTCTAAAATTTACTGAATATGAACAAGACAGTTGCCATTCTAAGATGACAGGAAAAAATAATGATGATTGTTGGAGGGGATGTGGGAAAACTGGGACATTGATTCATTGTTGGTGGAGTTGTGAACGAATCCAACCATTTTGGAGAGTAGTTTGGAACTATGCTCAAAAAGTTATCAAACTGCGCATACCCTTTGATCCAGCAGTGTTACTACTGGGATTATATCCCAAAGAGATTATAAAGAAGGGAAAGGGACCTGTATGTGCACGAATGTTTGTGGCAGCCCTTTTTGTAGTGGCTAGAAACTAGAAATTGAATGGATGTCCATCAGTTGGAGAATGGCTGAATAAATTGTGGTATATGAAAATTATGGAATATTACTGTTCTGTAAGAAATGACCAACAGGATGATTTCAGAAAGGCCTGGAGAGACTTACACGAACTGATGCTAAGTGAAATGAGCAGGACCAGGAGATCATTATATACTTCAACAATAAGACTAGATGATGACCAGTCCTGATGGATCAGGCCATCCTCAGCAACAAGATCAACCAAATCATTTCTAATGGAGCAGTAATGAACTGAACTAACTATACCCAGAAAAAGAACTCTGGGAGATGACTAAAAACCATTACATTGAATTCCCAGTCCCTATATTTATGCACACCTGCATCTTTGATTTCCTTCACAAGCTAATTGTACAATAATTCAGAGTCTGATTCTTTTTGTACAGCAAAATAATGTTTTGGTCATGTATACTTATTGTGTATCTAAGTTATATTTTAATATATTTAACATCTACTGGTCATCCTGCCATTTAGGGGAGGGGGTGGGGGGTAAGAGGTGAAAAATTGGAACAAGAGGTTTGGCAATTGTTAATGCTGTAAAGTTACCAATGTATATATCCTGTAAATTAAAGGCTATTAAAAAAAAAAAAAAAAAAAAAAAAAGACAGTTGCCATTTTACACCTGGTTATAAGAAGGAATAATGATTTGGAATAGGTAATAAGCAGCAGAATCAATCCAAGAAACATAGATTCCTGACTTTAATGCTAGGAAACTCTCTTCTTCATTTCACTTTCTTATTAACAGATGTTTAGAGTTCTGGACTTAAAAAGAGAAGACAAGCTCTCATTAAAAAAAAAAAAAAAAAAAAAAAAAAAAGGGACTGACACTGTAAAAGGACTGTCCCCAAAGAATAGAGCAGGGAGGAGATCTTATCTACCTAACAAGCTCAAATAGGTGTGTACTCACTGGACATTTTTCAAAGATGCTTAACCCCTGTAGGCTGACTAGAGAGGGGAAATTATAATTCTAATTGGTATGTATACACTTATGAGCAATCATATGTGTATACATATTTTAAATTGTGTTTCTCAAAGAAAAAGGCTACAGATTATTATTTAATCCCCCCTAAGAAAGGTAAGCATGCAATTTATTGTCATAGCTTCTATTTCTTTCCATTGAGAGTTTTAAATATTTTGTGATTTAGTACAGCTTCAAGAACTAAAAAAGATAATAAACTGTGACAACTAACTTTTGAATTGTGGGAAAACAAGAAGAGTTATTTATAGTTTTCAGGATTAAAGTTTAAGCAGACCAAATAATGTAATAAAGAAAAGAATGTGTAAGAGATACTTAGATTAATATTCATATTTAGAAAAACTATGTAATAATAGCAAGAAAGGAAAGTAGAGATGGTGACAGAGATGTAAAGGAGTTAAACTATATAGATCAACCTTGTTTTGCTGACTCTGACTTTTGGAGTTGATGCCATTCTAATAATAAATCAGTGAATTAGATCTTCTACTTTCTAATGGCAAACAAATAACTTTCATTTTCTCCTTCCTTGTGGATTCCTGACAGAAGCGTTTGATATCTTGACTCTTTTAAGATTGGTTTCAGTATTTCAGCCAACAAGAGGCCTCTATGGAAGTCCACAATGACTAATCTATTCAAGCCATATAGGAGATGAAGGAAAGATCTGATACCTTTACCAAAAATGTTCAGAACAACTCTATACCAGAAATTTGTCATTTTAAGTGAATTTGGTCACAGCATTTTTATACTTTGAATAATTGTTATATGTTCCTCATTTGTGTCCATTATTTTTTTTTCACTTAAGAATATATGAAGGATAGCGATATACTCATGGCCACATGACTGAATTTAGGAGCTCAGTGGGCTTTGACTTCTGATCCTCTGCTCATTCAGACAGGAAAAAAAAAGAAAATGAAATATATATATATATATATATATATATATATATATATATATATATATGATAAACAGTGCAATAGATTCAACAGTGCCCATTAAATGACTTCATTCTACTTGCCTGGAAACTGAACTAATTTAATTGGAAGTATACTGAACTGTAATGAAAGAATATGGGACAGTGGATAGAATACTAAGAATGTAATAAAAAACACATGGATTCTGATCTCTCCTCATGCATTTTCAATCCTCAGAGTATGAGCAAGGCAGTTTATTTTTTTGTGTGTGTGCCTCAGGCAAATGCTTTAGGCTATAACTTGGTTTTATCTACCTTTTTTGTTTTTAACCATAGGCTCAGAAATTTAAAGGAATAAAGAAGACAGTAGTGATCTGTAATGCAATCTATAGCTAAATTATATTTCAATCCCAATATGTTTACATATGGGGAGAGTGAACATCATAGAGTTTAAGTAATTTGCCCCAAAATCAACTTCAGTATTTTTTTTTCTTTTCTGATATGCTTCCTCCCAAGTATTTCCCAAACAGGAACAATGAGCAATTTTCCCATAGAAATGAAATTTCTTAGCAAGGAGTGAGGCAGCAGATCATAAGAAGGATAATAATTTGGAGTAGGGAGAAACAGTTCTCTGAATCTTTTTGGTAGTTCTCATTTCCACTTATGGTACTTAAGGCAAATTTTGAAGTGCTTTTTGTTTGTCTTAATGATGGCAAGAAGTTTATTAAGTAATGATAAAAGGGAAGCTCACAAGTGAACTTTAAGACATTTTTACCACTATTCTAATTACTCATGCTCTTAATCTTTAGTCTCAACTTTCCCTCATTAATCCTTATAACTCATATTCAATTGTGTTCATCTCTTGCATTGGCACTTTTTCTTTCTATTCCTATAGCCACCGTTTTAGTCCATAGTTTCATAGCCTTTTCAATGTAGCTCCAAATTTTTCTCCAGAGTGGTTGGATCAATTCACAACTTCATCAACAATGCATTAGTGTTCCAAATTTCCCACATTTTCAACAATATTTGTCATTTTGATTTTCAGTCATATTAGCAGAGTAATTTTAATTTGCATTTCCTTAATCAGTAGTGAATTTAAGCACTTTATATGACTATAGATAGCTTTAATTTCTTTATCTGAAAAGTAACTGTTCACATCATGTATCCATTTATCAACTGGAGAATGACATATTCTTATAAATTTGGATTTAGTTATTTATAACTTTGAGATATTTGAGAAATTGGGCCTTTTCCATAAATGCTGGCTGTAAAAATTGTTCCACAGTTTTCTGCCTTTCTTCAAATCTTGTTTGCACTGTTTCATGCAACAATAATAAAAATTTACCTTAATGAACAATATCCACTTTCCATTTCATAATTTCTCCATCTCTTTTTTCATCATAAATTCTTCCTTTCTCTATAGATCTTAAAGGTAAACTATTTCTTGATTTCCTAATTTGCTTATGGTATTACCCTTAATATTTAAATAATTTTCCATTTTGATCTTATCTTGGTATATGCTATGAGGTTGGTCAATGATTAGTTTCTGCCACATTAATTCCCAGTATTCACAGCAGGTTTTGTCAAATAATAAGTTTTTATCTTATAGCTTGAAGTCTTGAGTTTATGAAATAGATCACTAGAGGTTTTGCCTGTGTACACTATTTCTTAGTCAGTACCAAATTGTTTCCAAGATTACTGTTTTGTTATATAGTTTTAGATCTAGCATAGTGAGACTACTTAGCTTTTTTATTAATGCCTGTGATATTTTTGATGTTTTCTTGTTCCAGATGATTTTTGTTATAATTTTCCTAACTCCATAAAACAATTTTGGTGGATTGAGTGTTATGAGACTGAATAAGTAAATTAATTTAGGTGAAAGGTTATTTTTATCATATCTCTGCTTCCCATGAGCAATTGATTTTCCCCCTAACTGTTTAGGTCTTATTCTATTTTAATGAAAAGTATTTTATAATTGTTTTCATATAGTTCCCATATTTGCACTGACATTAATGTTAATAATGGCAACTTGTTATAAAGTACTTCAAGGTATGCAAAGTGTTTTACAAATATTTTCTAATTTTATCCTCAGAAAAAATCCTGGAAGGAAGCTATTATTGTTATCCAACGTTTTCATATAAAGAAACCAAGACAAGCAGCAGTTGAGTTAAGTGATTTGTCCATGAACACACAGTTTATTAAATGTTTGAGACTGGTTTTGAATTCACTTCTTCCTGATCTCAGTTCCAGGGATCTCTTAACTGCACAATCAATGTCAATTTAATTGTTAAATCAAAGAACATTTAGGAAATGAAGCTTAGAATGTAGGAAGTAGACATTTATTTAAAAAAAAATGAATTAATCCAAAAAAAATTTTTTATTTTACAAAGGGCAAAGTCGAGTTTATAATAAATGAAGTAAAATCCATCCTAAATTCATTGTGTCCAAAGTTGGACTACAAAATAAAAAATGTCAGACGTAAATATTACATTTGTAGTAGAATTCTTTTTCCTTGGATTCTCTGACCTTCCTGACCTTCAAGAGTTTCTCTTTGTGATTTTCTTCATAATTTACTTGAGTATTTTGATAGGAAATAGTCTCATCATAGTAATAACTAAGGTAGAACCAAGTCTTCAAACCCCCATGTATTTTTTCCTTGGAAATTTCTCCTTCTTAGAGATCTGTTACACATCAGTCACTCTTCCCAAAATCTTAACAGACCTTTGGACACAGAAAAGGACTATTTCCTTTCTAGGCTGTGCTATACAACTTTTCTTTATTCTTATTTTGGGAGTTACTGAATGCTTCCTTCTGTCTGTGATGGCATATGATCGTTATGTGGCAATTTGTAAGCCACTCTACTATACTCTAATCATGAATCGAAAGATGTGTGTTTGGCTGGTTATTGGCTCCTGGATCCTTGGGATCCCTATTCTGATAGGACTTACTTATCAGATTTTCTCTCTGTCATTCTGTAGTTCAAACAAGCTTGAACATATCTTCTGTGATATCCCTCCATTACTGAAACTGGCCTGTGGGGATATTTCTTTAGAAGTGTACAGTATCTATGTGGATGCTGGAATATTTGGGATGTTTCCCTTTTTTTTTATTTTTGGGTCATATGTGAAAATCATTGCCACAATTCTAAAATTGCCATCAGCTAAAGGCAGATCCAAAGCCTTTTTGACTTGTTCCTCCCACCTTATTGTTGTCACTTTATATTTTGTGTCTGCTTTTGTTTCATATTTGATGCCTAAATCCAGTCACTCATCAGCAACTGAAATAGTATTTTCTCTTTTCTACACCATTCTGACTCCAATGTTTAACCCCCTTATATATAGTCTCAGGAATAAGGATTTTATTTTGGCAATGAGAAAATTATTACCTAAATGTATAGGGTTAGTAAGCACATAGATGATCTTAGTGTTCTTCTATAAATCTCTACACAAAATTCCTATAGAATATTCTTTCAGTCTTGTCCCACCACCAGCCCCTCAAAACATTACCATTCTTTGTAATGGTTAGTATATAGTTTTACATTATCAGAATTGTTTCAGTGTTTATGTTATCAAAAAATGTTCTTTCTATTATTCTAAAAATAATATAGTATAGTCTATTGAAAGTTGACTTTAAAAACTGTATTAAAAGGCTGCCTTTTGTATCTTCTGGCTATATGACCCTGTGAAATTCACTTAAATTCTGCTTTCCTCAGGAAACTAAGTCCTTAATTTTTAAAGTAATCACATAGATGCTTTTTTGGATGGTTGTTAAAATGGATGCATCCTGGGGAATTTACTTCACCAATTATATGTGTAAAAATCCTTTTCCCATGCTCACATGAATAAGTTTCAGAATTTTGGATTTGATTGTAGTTTTTCTTGAGTTGATGATTAATTCTTTTAATGTAACTGCTTCTCATTCATCAGAGAATTCTTTTGTAAATCTGTTTGATTTTGTTTACTTCTATTTTTTTTTCAAATATTCAGAAGAATATAAATTTCTTCACAGTCCAAACATGGTAAAGTCTTTCAGGTATAAAATTTAATTAATAAGATCCAATGTGTGCAAATAAAATAAATCCACTAAAAAGCAAATGGATTTTCTTTAAGATGACTGGTGAAATACATTTTTAGTATTATTTTATCATTAATTATATATTATAAAATCATTAAAAATGTGGGGAAGAAGAAAAGAAAGGGGGAGGAAGTTTGATAGTAAAAAAAATTTGCATGAAATAGTTACAGACACTTCTTTTGCAATGATAGTTTTATCCATAATCTCTGTATTCTCTGTAATTTCATCTGATATTTGCATAAGAAGTAATTGGAATAATAACTTCAAATGACACTAAAGTATGGGAACAAGCTGTATGTTCAAAGAATGTTTTTATTCTTAAAACTCACACTAAAGTAAATCATCATCTTTCTATAATTTCTATAATTTTAATCATCTCCATAGTAGCTGATTGTATTTTTCTTCTATCCAAGAAAAGACAATATGCATTACTTTGTACACTCTGATTTTTATCTAAATTGAGAGGTTCTACTAAGGGAACATAATTTAGCAACAAATTAAAGAAAAGAAAGAAGAAAGGAATAAAAGAAGGAAGGAAGAGAGGAATGAGGAAAGGAAGAAGAAAGGGAGAAAAGAAGGGAGGGAGGAAGGAAGAGAGGAGGAAGGAAGGGAAAGAGAAAAGAAGGAAGAGAGGAAGAAAGAAGTAGGATATTTATGTAGTTGGTCATTTATTTCTCTAGCTTATTTTGCAGATGGGGAAACTGAGGTAAACAGGAGATCATCAGTAGTTAGCTTCTGAGGACAGATTTGAAATCATAAGGGGAATCTTCCTGATTCTAGGCAGAATATTCTATCCATTGTTCTCTATGCACTCCACTATATCTGAAGGCAATATTTGTTTCTTTTAAAATTGTTTTTAAATAATTGTAAATAGTGAAAGAGAAGATCAACAAATTGAGCTTGCAACTAAAAATGCCAGAAAAAACCCCAATCAAATACCAAACTTCAACTTCTAAAAAAAATAAAAGGAGGGATAAATAAAATTGAATTAAAAAAAAAAAACTATTGAATTAAGAAATAAAACTAAGAATTGGTTTTATGGGAAAAAAATTCAACACAATAGATAAACCTTTAGTTAATTTGATTAGAAAAAGGAAAGAGGAAAATAAAATTGTTAGTTTCAAAAAGGAAAAGGGAGAACTTTCCACCAATGAAGAGGAAAGTAGACCAATAAATAGGACCTAGGTTGTCCAACTTTATGTTAATATATTTGATAATCTAAGTAAAATGGAGGAATGCTTACACAAATATAGATTGCCCAGATTAGCAGAAGAGGAAATTTGTTAAATAGTCTCATTTCAGAAAAAGAAATAGAAGAAGCTATAAATCAACTTTATAAGAAAAAATTCAAAATACCAGATGGATTTACATGTAAATTCTACCAAACATTTAAAGAACAAAGACTTCAAATACTATATGAACAATTTGAAAAAATAAGAAATAAAGCTCTCCTACCAAATTACTTTTATGACACAGACATGGTACTGATACCTAAATCAGGTAGGTTGAAAACAGAAAGAAAATTATATACCAATCTCCCTAATGAATATTGATGCTAAAATCTTAAATAAAATATTAGCAAAGAAATTACAGAAAATCATCCTCAGGATAATACACCATGACCAATTAGGATTAATACCAGGAATGCAGGGCTGATTCAATATTAGGAAACTATTAGCATAATTGACTTTATCAATAACCAAATTAACAAAAAAAATATGATTACCTCAATAGATGCAGAAAAGGCATTTTATAAAATCCAATACCCATTTCTCTTAAAAACACTACAAAGTATAGGAATAAATGGACTTCTCCTTAAAATAATCAATAGCATTTATTTAAAACCATCAGCTAGCATCTTTTGTAATGGGGATAAACTGGAACCATTCCCAATCATATCAGGAGTGAAACAAAGTTGCCTACTATAACCATTATTATTCAATATTTTATTAGGAATGCTAGCTTTGGCAATAAGAGTTGAGAAAGAGATTAAAGGAATTAGAGTAGGTAATGAGGAAACAAAACTATCATTCTTTGCAGATAATATGATGATATATGAGAGAATCAACTAAAAAACTATTAGAAATAATCCACAACTTTAGCAAAGTTGCAGGATACAAAATAAATCCACATAAATCATCAGCATTTTTATACATCACTAACAAAACCCAACAGCAAGAGATACAAAGAGAACTTCCATTTAAAATAAGTGTTGATATTTGAGCAAGTCAGGAACTATATGGGCAAAACTACAAAACACTTTCCACACATATAAAGTCAGATCTAAAAAACTGGAAAAAAATATTAGTGCTCTTAGATAGATGGAATGAATATAATAAAGATTACAATGCTATTCAAACTAATCTACTTATTTTGTGCTTTACCAATCATACTCCCAAAAAACAATTTTACTGATTTAGAAATAATAACAACAAAATTCATCTGGAAGAAAAAAGGTCAAGAATTTCAAGGATCCTTGACCTTTTGTTCTTTCACATGAATTTTTACCTTCTGAATCCAATTCTTCCTGTGCAACAAGATACTTGTTCGGTTCTGGACACATATATTGTATCTAGGATATACTGTGACATATTTAACATGTATAGGACTGCTTGAAATCTGGAGGAGGGGGTGGAGGGAGGGAGGAGAAAAATTGAAACACAATTGAGTGCAAGGGATAATGTTGTAAAAATTTACCCTGGCATGGGTTCTGTCAATAAAATGTTATAATTATTAAAAAATATATAAATGCTAAAAAAAATTTCAAGGAAATTAATGAAAAAAAAAAAAAAAAAAGCAAATGAAAGTGGCCTAAATGTACCAGGATCTGAAACTATATTAAAAAGCAGCATTCATCTGAATCATTTGGTACTGGCTAAGAAATAGAGCAGTTGATCAGTGGAATAGGTTAAGTTCATAGAAAAAAATAGTCAAAGACTATAGTAATTTAGTGTTTGACAAACCCAAAGAACCATTTGGGATTTGAGTTTTGGGACAAGAATTCACTATTTGACAAAAACTGCTGGAAAAATTGGAAACTAGTATGGTAGAAACTAGGCAGTGACACACACATAACACTGTATACCAAGATAAGGTTGAAATGAGTTCATGATCTAGACATAAAGAATGAGATTATCCACAAAATACAAGAGCATAAGATAGTTTTCTCTTCAGATCTATGGAGGAGAAAGGAATTTCTGACCAAAGAAGAACTAGAGATCATTATTGATCACAACATAGATAATTTTGATTATATTAAGTTAAATATTTTTGTCCAAACAAAACTAATCCAGACAAGATTAGAAGGGAAGCAACACCAACGGAAAACATTTTTATATTCAAAGGTTCTGATAAAGCCCTCATTTCTAAAGTATATAGAGAACTGACTCAACTTTATAAGAATTCAAGCCATTCTTCAACTGATAAATGGTTAAAGGATATGAACAGACAATTTTCAGATAAAAAAATGAAAACTATTTGTAGTCATATGAAAAGATTCTCTAAATTACTATTAATCAGAGAAATGCAAATTAAGACAATTCTGAGACACTACTACATACCTCTCAGATTGGCTAAAATGAGAAGAAAAGATAATGACAAATGTCGAAGGGATGTGGGAAAACTGGCACATGATACATTGTTGGTGGAACTGTGAATGGATCCAATCTTTCTGGAGAGTAATCTGGAACTATGTTCAAAAAGCTATCAAACTGTTCAGATCCTTTGACCTAGCTGTGTTTCTAGTTGGCCTATATCCCAAAGAGATATTAAATGAGGAAAAGGGACCCATATATGCAAAAATGTTTGTGACAGCCCATTTTGTACTGGCAAGAAATTGGAAACTGAATGGATGCCTATCAAATTGGAGAATGGCTGAATAAGCTATGGTATATGAATGAAAAGGAATCAGGAGGCTAAAGAGAAGATACAAAAAGAGGAAGACAAAGAAGATGATGATGGCCCTTGAAAATCAAAATTAGGAAGGATGTCAGGAACTATGTAAAATCTAAATTAACATTTATTTCATTGACTGCCTATTCTAGATTTAAAGATTAACTAGTAGTTCAATTAGTAAAACTAAGACTCATGAAATGATGATGGTTGTGTCATGCTTAAAAGAAACAAGTTAGGTTAACAGGAAAACTAGCACACATTTGCCAAGATATACATATTTGTGCATATGTAAAAACAAATGGAAAGTAATATTGGAGAATACCTTGCTGAATCTCAATGGAAAAGTAATAGATCAAACTGTTTCATCACCTTAAGGGTTGTCTTGGAATGGGGAGGGTATTAAGCCATATGTTGAGACTGCTCTCTACATATTGACTTAGAATTCACATATGCACATCTCTGTTTTATTTTATTTTGATATATTTTATTAATTATTTCCCAATTATATTTTAATTTTGTTTGCCTAGAGTCAGTTTCAATAATCAAGAGTTTACAATTCAAATGAGGTTCAAAGGCAATGTGTTTAACACGGCTCCTATAGCACAGAACAAGTGCAAAGAAATATACAGTTAAAAACAGATTACTGATCTGGCACATCAACATGGCATACTAGTAATCAGTAATTCCAATAATCCAGACATCTTTTGGATTTTACTAGTTTATGAAAACTGAATTGTGCATTCTTTCTTGAACCTTTTTTTTTTAAAGTTTTGTATTGCTGTTAGCTTTATTTTTAATGAGTTTAGGTACAAAGGGGTTTATAGATGAAGAAAGGAAGGAGAAAGGAGAGAAATTCAGGAAGCCAAGGCATTGTGGGAAATAACACTGGACACAATTTAGAGATTGTCATCACGAAAGCTTTGGATTGATGCTCACTACCCTTTGCATGGGAAAAGAGAAGGAGAGGGGAGGGTATTCTATTTCCTTTTCCTTTGAAAACCTGCAAATGAATGAGTCAACTTTGATTCTGAAAGTGTGTAAGTATGTAATCATTTATAAATGATATCATCCTAACTGTAGCTATAAAATTCCAAATTAAATATAATATTCATATGAGTAATGTATAGATGTATATATGTGTGAGTATATGTGTGTATATATACATATATGTATACACATGTAGATAATACATTATATATGGATATAATACATGTGAATATACACAAATGTATACATGTCCACACATACATGTGTATGTGTATATATACATATGCATATAACAAGTCAGTGTATCCCCCCATAGTAGTTTGCTGACTATTCACATTTCTACTACTCAGATATTCATTTTAAATAAATTTCAATATTTTCAATATTCAATTTCAATAATTTGTTAGTTATGAAATGAAATGAGGGTTCAGAACTATTTCAACTTATGTTAGTTATTAATATTTATTTATGACATATATGATATATATATATATAATAGATAATAGTCTGTCATTTTTCTGAAACATGTTAAAGATACTCAAATATATGTGTGTATATGAATATGTGATAATCTATTTAGAGCATAAACACAAAACAAGTGTCCATGTTATGAGAATGCCAATTAAAGTAGAATGGTTATACCTGCTTTCTATGATCAAACTTGATCATGTTTTCTGTGACATTCTCCCAATATTGAAGCTGATCTTTTTTGAAAGCCTTTAATGAATAAATGCTTTATTAAATGAAATTTCATTTTGTTGTTTGGTTTTGTTGTTTCTTTGGACACTAAATTCTTATATCAGGATCATCACCACAATTCTGAAATTTCCATCAGCCATGGGAAGATCCAAACTTATTTTATATCTTTGCCCTACCTCATTGCCATTGCTTTATTCTTTATGTCTGCTTCCTTTTTTAATGTTTAAACCAAGTCTAATCAATAGGAACTAGAAAAAGTGCTCCCCCTTTTTAATACTCCTGTAACTCCCATGATTAATCCTCTAATACATAGCCTAAGGAATAAGGATGTCATAATGACAGTGAATAAGATTTCATCTTTGTGAATCATATTGGAAAACAGCTATTTTGACAAAACTGTCGTGTCCTTCTTCATTGTTTCAGTTCTTATCCTTTAAATGTAATAATGAAACTTTTCTCCTCCAAATCACTTCAAATTATTGAGAAAAATATTTCTATTCTTTAAATCCTAACAATTGTAATTATATCTTAAGTAGTGAATGCATGCTATCATGGAAGTTTTACTTTTAGAAGATTAGGTTTCTTCTTATTGTGAAATGACAATTTGTTATTTAAACAATCCAGCCTAAAATAATACAATATATACAATATGGACCAAATTAAAAATAAGTAATTCCAGGTCAAGGGGTCACCTTCCAAATATGATGAGGTCACATTCTTAGAACATCACTTAGAATTTGAAGAATAGTTTCTTTTGTAATGTTAAGTAAAATATATTCTCAACTGATTTACACTTTCTAGATGGATTTTAAAAAATACAGTATGCTTTCTAACATGGAGACTTAATTATTTATTAACAAAATCAACTTTAAAAAAATGATCTGATGAACTGGTCTTAGTTATATTCACTCCAAAGTTCCTATAGATATCACCTGCCTCTGAAATCTTTCCTTTCCTAAAAAATGTCAATATATTGAGATATCTCTTTAAATTGTAAGTTAAATAGCAACGTTGTCTATAGACTATTCAAGAGATAATTCATATTACCTTTCATTTTCCAGTTTTCTTCTTTTTGACTTCTTTTACTAAGACACATCAAGGATTTCCATTTTTATTTCCACACCTATGATGAGAGCCTAAGAAATTGCATAAAAATATCCTAAATGAGGCCTATTTTTAAAATAATCTTGAATATATCCTTAACTTCCATGTAATTCCAGACCTATTTATTTACTAGAGAACTATTTGAAATCTTTTAAAATATATGGCTGTTATATCTTCTTTTTATGCTGTGAAGAAAACTGATTTTTTTTTGGTCTATATAACGCCCTGCAGCAGTAAAGCCAGTTAGGAACTTTGCCAAATTACATTTATGTCCATTACATAGATGTCAAATTTAAAACATGTTCCATTCCAAGAGTTTTAAATGTCTAGAAGAAACAAACTGAAATACTGAATTTGAGCAGTATCATTTGTCCATTAGCAGTGTAATGCTCCTTGTAAAATGAGAAAATTATAGAGAAAAGAGGAAAAACCTTCATTGTCTTCTAATTGAAGAAAGAAAATAATTTTAATGAAATACAAGATGGTGGTGAAACAATTATTGTTTCTCACTTATAATAAAACAGTTGAAAGATAGTTATAGTAGAAAGAAAATCAGATCTTCTCTAAGTCAAATTGAACCTGAAAAATCATCTTCTTTACAATCAGAGCTAGAAAATGTGTGGAATGAACAGGTATATTTATCAGGATATTGAAATGTAGAGGACACTGATAACATCAATATTATGAAAAGGAAAGTAGATCAATCAATAGGAAGATAGAGACATAGAGATAGATATGTAGATGTTGATGGATTTATACATATATGTGTAAGGAATTGAATGCTATGTTTCTTACAAATAAATTAACTATTCTGCTGGTATAGCTTGTGGAGTTCTCATTTTTCATTTAGCAACTTCCGAATTTCCCCATCATTTTTGTCAACCAGTCTTGATGTTTGTGATTATTTTGACTCTGATGAGCTCATGCAATTAAGTAATTAAATCTCTGAAAGCTGCCCACTCCTTTACTCCACTATTGCTCTCTGTGGGTTCAACCTACACTCCAATTTAGTAACAAATTGTTTCCATCCGGTTCTCTATTTTGTTGATTGTGGTGTTCTTTTTCCAAAATGCAGCCAGCTGATAAAATGCAGACATTTATTTTCTTCTTCCAAGTCTTGTCTCTTTCCTTGGGCCCGGTTAGCTCAGAGACCTATCTCTCTGCTTGGTTCCAAGAGCTCTTGCAGATTGTCCCTTGCTTCTACCTCTGCTCTCTCTCCTTGGTTCTAAGAGCTCTTGCAGCTTTGTCTCTGCTTTCTTCAGCCTCCAGAAGGAATGAATCTCTCTTGCCTCCAAGAGAGGGCTTCTTGCTCTCAGTCTCCCAGAGTGCTCCTCTCCGACCCCTGGGAATGTTCCCAAGTAAAAAACTCTCAAGTGGCTCACTGAAGCTCTATTTATGCTGCTTCTTTGAGAGTGGGATTGTGGGATATCTCCCAGTGTGCTCTCTGGCCCTAAGAGCTTCAAGGGAGGTGTGAATTCAGATATCTCATACTGAACCCTGAAATCTCTCAAATGTGTGAACTCCAATGAGTACTTAAATACTTCTTGCTTATAAGAGCTCTCTAAAGGTGTGAACACAAGCATTATTGTCTGTCAGTTATACTTAGTACCTTGTTTCAAGTTCTGGCCCATAACATCTCCTCATAGGATCAGATTAATCATACTGAAACATGCTAAATTAGATACTTACTGTCTCTATCAACTCTAATGACTTAACAATTTGTAAAGATTCCAACAGTTGATATTAGTTTTTCTGGTAGTCTTTTTGCCCTGGGGTCATACTGCTTTTGTTGAATGTGAATAATCATCTTGGAGAGGACAAGTCAATAATAAGTCCAGCAATATCTACCACACTCTCACATCCTGAATGTCTCTTCTCCTTGCAATCACATAGTATATAAAATACCAATATTTGTTGCAAGGGTGCATCCATTTACATAAATGGAATACAATATTGGTGATGAGAAGGTCATGAGATACATGTCTTCAATAGTAAGTGACTATTGCTGTTGCTCTTTCCAACTCCATTCCTCCCAAAGAATTCCTGTCAGGTCTGGTAGTTTGAGCTTACTCTAGCATTAAAGTTACCCAAAATTATAAGTTTGTTCTCTTTTAGCACATTGATGATAAGGATCTCGAAATCTTAAAAAAAATTTAAATTTAAAGAAAATAAGGATTCTTTGATAAGTAAGAAAGCAGATGATATTCAGTTTTATACTGATAGTAGTAATCCAAAGCACTTTTATGATGTACTGAAGGTTGGTTATGGATTAAAAACCTGTAGTACCTCTCAAAAACTCAGTGATGATGGAGCCATATTGATTAGCGACAAGGCTGTGATAAAGAGGGGTACATTGCTTATACAAAAGCTGATTGAATTATTCCAGATTATATGGCAAGAGTGGGCCAGGAGTTCAAGGATGCCTCCATTGTCCAGCTCTACAAAGGTAAAAAATAGTCCTGTGACAATCACTGATAGAGGATGTAACTGGATGAAGCTCAGGTTGTTGCACTGAGGTCCCAAGCACGTGAGGCTAAATAGTAATTGGACCATACTCTTATCAATATATATGCTTGGAGAAAGAATGGCCCCTGCCCACTCTTAGTGCAAGTCCTGATGTGTTGTACAGGAAATGACAATTTTGGTGGGTGGAGGCAGAGGGGCAGAGAGAAGCTGAAAGAGACTGCTAGCTGGTGTCTTGTTGCAGCTGCTCACATTGCTAATCCCCCTCACCCTCGATCCCCTTTCACCTCTCATCCTTCTTCACCTCTACTGAGAATAAAGATTGAAGATTTTCCCTTAACCTGAATTCCTGACTCTGGCTGATTTTAAAATATGCAGTCATCACAAGAGGAGCTCTCATGTGTTTATACGTGTGTTTGCACAAATACATATGTATGTGATTGTGTACATATATGAATCCACATAAAATATGAAAACATACAATGAATAAAGAAACAATACATACACATCAATGTATGCAGAGAAACATATACTTTTTTGTTTGTTCATTTCTGTCATGTCCAACTTTTTATGACTCCATTTGGGATTTCCTGGGTAAAGATACTGAACTGGTTTGCCATTTCCTTCTCCAACTCAGTTTGCAGATGAGGAACTGAGCTAAATAGGGTTTAATAACATGTCCATGGCCAGACATAGTAAGTATTTGAGGCCGATGTAAACTTATGAAGGTGATTCTCTGTAATTCCAAGACCAGTATTCTCTCCCCTGTACCACTTAGCTACTGGCATATATGCAAACAAATATAATAACCTCTTAGCCTCCCAACTTTCAAGTTTGCTTTTTTGTTCTTTTCCTCCAATATAATATAAACTCACTTAGAGTATGGGACATCTTAATTCTTTTACTTTTATCACTAGTACTTACCATAAGTTTCAGCAAAGAGTCAGCATGTAACCGATTCTGCAGTAATTGATGCAATTTATTTACATTTTTCTACAATTGATCTATTGGTCATTCTATCTACCAAATGAATAAATATCTGTCTGTCTATATGTATTTATACAACAAATATACAATATTTCTAGTAGTGAAAATAAGCAATAATGGTTTTAAGTGGAAAAAGTTGTACATATTTTTGAAATATGGAAAATTTATCAAGATACTCAAATAAAATTTACATCAACTAAATACCATATGAAATTAGAAAATAAAAGGCAAAACTTAGAAGATAATGTAACCTAAATTTATTTTTATTCAGTGTGGAATCTGTGAGAAGATATTACCATCTTTATGATGGCATAAAGGTACTGATCTTACATTTTAATCAATGCCTTTCATTTTAATTAATTGGGTTTACTTTAAGGTAAGCCCAAAATAGGATCCTTGTGTCCTACAGTTTTAGTTTTACATACTCCAAGACTGTCCTTTAAATCTGTAAAAATACTTTTAACTGTGAAGCTTTTTTTTTTTTTGTTTGTTTTTTGTTTTTTTATTTTTCTTTAGGAATATGAAGCAAAACAGTAGCCTCCTGGCCAAAAGCCTGAATTTAGGAACTATGTGGGCTTTGACCACTGATCCTCTCTGCCCATTCAGACTAAAAAGGAACACACAAAAACAAAACAAATAAACAACAAAGTACTTTTTATTTGATTTTAATTGATGGCAAGAAGAATATTAAATAATCACAAAATGTCAATTAAAAAGTGAACATTGAAATTTTTACTATTTTTCAAATTATCCATGTGAACAATGTGGCCAGCCCAAGGGAATTGTTTTCTCTACAGTATAATTAGAATACTTGGCAGTTTATTTTAAAGAAGGAATTCAGTATCTGGTATCTTATTGTGCCAGGTGATCTTCAGAAACTTCCCAAGACAATTAAAATGGAAGTGATTCAATTTCCTATCATAGTGCTTGATACACTATCCAAGTTTCATAGGTATATAACAATGAGGTCAGCACAATAGCTCTGTAAACCTTCTGTTCGGTAATCAGTCTAATACTTCTCTCTCACACTATCCTTTGGTGTCCCCTAAACATCGAGCTCGTTCTGGGAATGCATGTATCAACCTCATTATGGTTGTTTTCCATGAAAAATATACCGTCAAGGTAAGGGATCTTATCCACAGCATTCAACATTGCTATAACTGATGATTCTATATACATATGGCATGCTGGTGGCTGATAAAGTACCTTTATTTTCATTTTCTTGGTGTTAATTGTTAGAGCAAAATTAGCACAAGCAAGAGAGGAATGATTTATAGTTTGTTGCATCTTAGCTTTGGAGGCTGACTATTTTGTGCAAAATTCACACAGGGCAACTCTCAATCCCTATCACCTGGATTATTGCAATAGCCCTACAATTATTTTCATTTCCTCTATTTTTCTAATAAAATGTAGATAATGTATTGTAAAGGGCTGAACTTCTGAGTTGATGCACTGGGGTCAGAAAACCGAACACTTAAGGCTAATTATCCATTGGACAAAATGGCCCTTCCCACTATTCTGTGCTATCTTGATCTTTTGGTGTACACAGATAATTGTAGGAGGGATTAGAGGGTGGAGTAAGACAAGCCAGAGTCACTTTGGTGGTAGAGGAGGAGGAGAAGGGAGGTCATGGAGATCCTGAGTCCATGCAATTCACTTCTACCTAAAGACCAAGAATAAAAACTAAGGACTTTTGCTTATCCTGAGTCTGGCTGATTCTCAGGTATTCAGGGTGCTAACTCAGTCTTTGCAATGTACAATTGATAAAAAGATTTTATTAAAATTTAAATGTGATCATCCCTAATCTTTAGTAATAAATTTCAATTGTTTTGTATTGGCTTTAGGAGTAAATAGAGAATTATGTTTGCCTATTAACTATCCAACTTTTTTTTTCCATTTTTTAAAATAAAATTTTCCCTTTTTTTGAACCCAGAAGCCCAATAAAATTGATTTCTTTTCTCTTACTCAATAATGACCCTTCATATTTCTTATAGGTTCAACTAAAAAAATAATTCCCGCATGAAGACTTTCCTTCTTATCTCTTTGGGGAATATCTTTTTTACTTTGTATTTTCTGTGAGTATGTGTGTGTGTGCATTTTCTAACATTAAATAAGTTCCATACATATTTTGATATATAATTAGTGTACATAGTTTGGACATAACAAAACATTTTATATGTGCATGTAATCTTTCCTGATAGACTCTGAGCTTGTTAAGCACATTGACTATAATATTGTTTTCTTGTGTCTTTAAAAATAGATCAATGACTGCCTTGTAATATTAATTTACTTGATTACTTATTTGAAATAATGACAAGGGTACAGTTGGAAGTTAACCCATAAAACATAAAATATTAATATTGAAACACTCCAGATCATGTAGTCTCTAACCAGTTATATATTTTCTATTTATATATAGTTATATTTTTCTTCCAGAGACTCTGTATGTACAAAGCTTAATACTATCATTTTTCATATTATGAGATTCCAAGGACTCATTCCAAGATTCAAACACTATCTCATTCCTTGGTCCCTTCCTTGTTCTTGAGCACAGTACACATCAGCATTGAATATTAGAACAAAATTTAAACTTGGAGATACTTTCTAGTACATTATCAGTCATCTTGACATTTTTCTTACTACTTGACTTCAATGACTAGGGAACAGAGTAAGCCTGATGACTGGAGATCTGTGCCTCACTTAAATTTACACATAAGTAAAGATTGTGATGTCATTGTTCCACTTTGAAAATAAAGGGCTAACCACAACCATCTTCAAGATCAATAGTCCTCCCAATATCATATCATTTAGTAAATGAGCATACTTAGATATGTATCAAGAGATTAAAAACTTTCATAAATTAAAATAGAGGAGGTGAAGTTTGGAACTGATGAAAAAGTTTGCATGAGAAACATCAGTATTTGTTGTTGTTTAGTCAGTTCCTTGTGTCTATCCATTTATGCCCCCATGGCCTATAAAACACCGGGAAATTTCTCCCAAAGTCTGTCTCATTATTGTTTTGTTTCCTTTCATTACACTATCTACTCTTCTTAACCTCTGCCATCCTTTCCCCCTTTTTTTCTTTAATCTTTCCCAACAGCAGGGTTGGAGGGTAATGGGTACTCTCGTCTCACTATATGAAACAAATGATTAAGCTCAGCTTCAGTATTTGATCTTTCAGTGAGTACTATGAATAGATTTTTAAAGTATTGAATGATTTATCATTACCATACTATTTTTGACAGAACATTCTGTGATACGTTGTCTCATCTGTTATGAGACATAACTCATGGTTAAAAGGTAAACAAATTGATGAAAAAAGAGAATTTCTCTCCTAATTACAGAGTGCATATGAAAGAGCCATGTGTAGATCTCATTTCTATACATCTTCAGTAAATAATTCCATTTTAAACAGGACACAGCACTATCATCTGTTTGTATGGGCAGAGGCATGCAGGAGAAAGGGAAGAAACATTGAGAATCTATAAAGAAATTTCAAGGAGAAAAAAGAGAATGCATGATTTAGAACTTCAAAATAAGTCTATTAAGATAAAAAGAATATTTTTGGAGTGGAAAGTCAACTTTTAGGAAAATATCATAAGTAACAAAATGAGCCTTTGTTCCATATAATATCTGCTTTCACAATGACATAGATTTATATATGGCAATGACTTTAGTAAGCAAAAAGTAAACATCTTGCATTTTACAAATAAGAAAACTAAGGAAGTAAAAAGTTAATCTTTTTAATCTATCCTAGGGTAGATTAGCTAAATCAGTAATGAGATATGTTTTTTTTTTTTTTTTCCTGATCTGAGTCTTCCATGTCTCCAACTCTAATGTCCTCTTCACTATAGTTTGTTTCATTATCCCAACACTTTTGAAAACATTATACATTTTAAGAACTTAAAGCCATGATTAAACTCTAATTTGCTAAGGCGTTCAGGTGTTTCGATTATGTCCAAATGTTTGTGATTTCATTCAGGATTCTCTGGGCAAAGATCCTGAGTGATGTGTTATTCCCTTTTCCAACTTATCTTACAGATAAGAGAACTGGGGCAACCATGTTTTAGAAACTTGAATTGGATAACATAACTGGTAAGTATCTGAGGCTAAATATGAACTTAGCAAAATGAGTCTTCCTATTTACAGGACTGGGAGTATATTCATTACACTACCTTAAAATATTCTATAGAGGCAATCTTTCTTCAGTGGACAATAGTTTAACTGTAGATTCATTACATTGTGTTTTCAGTTAAATTTCATCTTTCTTAATATCTTGTTCTCAAAGCTAGTTGGCCCATAGTGAAATATCTGAAAAGAAATCATACCTAAATGCTATCATTTCCTTAGAGGTCTGAAAAAGTACTGTTGAGAGAAAGCCTTAAATAGAAATTGTATTAAAGTCAAAATGGTGGAATTTCTATTATCATCTATTATATTGTGTACAAAAAAAGCATTATGTGGTAGAAGATACTTCTAATGATGCTATAATTGTACCATCATTATAGTTAATTCTAGTAACAATCAAATATCAAGCATTTATTAAGCTGCTAGTAGTTTTTAGGTACTGTGTTAGACATTGGGAATAACAAATATAGATGGTTTTGCCTCTCTCCTCAAAAGCAAAATATTTTTTGGAGAGACAATATATAAATATATGTTGACAAAATAAATAATTGTCATTTTAAAGGAAGGGATTAAAAGCAGCTAGAGTATTTAGGAAATACTCTATGGTAAAGGTTGCACTTGAGGTGGATAATAATGTAAATGAGGTAATCTTGTGGTAGGAAAAAGATGAAATTACTAAGAAAAAAAAGAAAATAATCTGTGCAGATCAATTCATTAATTGTCCAACAAATTGGCCTCTTCAGCTTTGTTCTGGACCTTGTACGCAGGGAGAGGCAATTTTTTATATTTTGAAAAAAAAATGACAAATAAAATCAATTAATTCAAATAAAAGAACATAAATAACATGATTTCTAATGGTACTTTTTAATCATTTCATATAAATCCAGTTTTTTCTAAAACCATCTTGATCATTTCCTATTACAAAATTGATCTCTACCAAAATCATATACTGGAACTTATTCAGTCATCTTTCAATTAATAAGCATTATCTCAATTTCCAATTCTTTCCTCCATAACAAGAAACTTTAGAATTTTTTGGTATATATAGTTCTTTCCCCCTTTTTTTTGATCTTTTTAGGGATGTATATCTTGTAATGATATTGCTAGGTCAAATGATATACGCAGTTTTATAACCTTGGAAAGAAATTTCCTTTTACCAAATGATTGGATCCAGTTCACATTCCACCAGTTGGGCATTAGTGTACTGATATTAATATTTTTAGATTTTTTTTAGATTGTGTTTGTATAATCATATTAAAAATATTTCCATATTATTCATGTTATAAAGCAGAATTAGAACAAAAGGAAAATATCACAAGAAAGAAAAAAAAAGTAAAAATGGCATGCTTGATTCTGCATTCAGACTTCATAGTTCTTTCTCTAGATGTTGACAGCATTTTCCTTCAGAAATTATTTTGGAATTGTCTTGGATTACGTATTTTTCAGAACTAACTTTCACAGATGATCATCACACACAGATACTTGTATAAAATTTTATCATTGCTCTGTCTCCTTCACTGGGCATCAATTGGTTTCTGGAATCAATTTGCTCATCTTTTCATATATCAAAATAATTTTTATTCATAAATCACAATTTGTTCAGTCATTTCCTAATTGATAGAGATTCTCCAATTTTCCCATGTTTTGCCACTAATAAAAGAGTTGCTATGTATATTTTTGTACATGTGGGTCCTTTCCCCCTTTTTATGATATCTTTGGGACACAGAGCTGCTAGTACTATTGCTGCATGAAAGTGCAATTGCTATGTGAAAGGGTATATACAGTTTTATAGCCCTTTGGACATAGCTCCAAATTGCTATCCAGAATGGATCAGTTCACAACTCCACCAACAATGTATTAGTATTCCAATTTTTCCTGTTTTCTCCTACATTGATCATATTTATTTTTGCCATGTTAAACAATTCAACATATATGAGGTGGTACCTCACAGATTTTTTATGATGCATATCTCTGCTCCATGGTGTTTTAGAGCAATTTTTTTTCATATTACTACAGATAGCTTTAATTTCTTCATCTGAAAATGGTTTGTTCATGTTCTTTAATAATTTATCAAGTGGGAAATGGCACATATTCTAACAGATTTGAACTCACTTCTATATATATTTGAGAAATAAAAGTGTTTTCCAGATTTCTGCTTTCCTTGTAACTTCTGCTTTCCTTAGTTGCATTGACTTTATTGTAAAACAATAATTCAATGTAATCAGTACAATATATTTTGCATTTCATAATTTTCTCTATTTCTTCTTTCATTAGAATTCCTCGTGTATTTGACTGGTCACTTACTACTTGCTTTTCTAATTTTTTTAAGATATCACTCTTAATGTTAAAATAATGCACCCATTTTGACCTTATCTTGGTATATTGTGTAGAATGTTGATCTATGTATACTTTTAGACTTTCTTTTTTATAGTTTTTTCAGCAGTTTTTTTCAAAAACTGAGTTCTTATCACAAAGGTTGGTGTCTTTGGGTTTATCAAAGAGTGGATTATTACAGTCATTTAATATTGTGTCTTATGTACCTAAGCTATTCTGATTTCCAATATATTTTTAGATCTGGTATGACTATGCCATTTTCCTTTGCATTTTTTTCTCTAATGACCTTGATATTCTTGACTTTTTGTTCCTCTAAATGAATTTTGTTATTGTTTTTCTAGCTTTATGATATAATTTTGGGGAACCTGGTAACACTGAATAATTAAATTAATTTAGGGAATTTAAATCATTTTTGTTAGGATTCTTACAAGGTGCTAAGCGGAATTGAGGAGATAGTGGTTAAATCTAGCATTGATTTAATCCTACAACAAATAATTGTTTCCTAGTGATATAATGATTGGTGTATACTCAGTGTGGAAGATATAAGGAGGAGCTGTCAGGGCCAGAAATGACAAGCACAGTACAAGCTTTCTGAGGCTGAGACATATTCATTCCATTGTCCATCTTTGTTGTGGCTGGAGGCTCAAGCACAAACCTTTGGATTTGGAGACATTCGGGGGAAGCTAGAGGCAGAAGCTGGCAAAGGCAAAGGACTAGAACAAGGAGCTCTCAGAACTAAGGAAAGAGATAGGCCTCTATTAAAGCTAACAGGGCCCCAGGAAAAGAAACAAGACTTTGAAGGAGACAATAAAGGATTTGACTTTAACTCCTGACTGCATTTGGAGTGATTACACTGAACTGAAATGAAGGCTGCCTCCAGAGACCCCAAGGAAACCCCAAGAGAAGATTACATTTTTTAGAGAAGAATATTACAATTTTTATTATGTTAGGTCACCCTACATATGAGCAATTAGTATTCTTTTTCCAATTATTCAGATATGAATGTATTTTTATGAAAACTGTTTTGTAACTCTACTACCACAGCTCCTGGGTTTGCATAGATGTTAATATTAATAATAGCAATTCTCAATAGTATTTCAAGGTAATTAAATTATTTAAAAATATTTAGGGTTAAGGTTTTGTCCTCAAAAAAATCCTGGAAGGAAGATCTTATTATTCTACATTTTACATATGAGGAAACTGTGGCAAGAAGCAGTTAAATGACTAACTCATGAAATCAAAGGGTGTTTAGGGTATCAATTTAAAATGTATAAAATGGACATTTATTCAAAATATAACAATCTAAACTTTTTTCTTTTAAATTTTACAGACAATGAAGTCAAGTCCATAACAAATGAAGAGAAATCTATTCCAAATTTGTAATTTCCAAATTTGGATTACAAAGGAAAAGATGCCAGAAGTAAATATTACATTTACAGTAGAATTTTTTCTTCATGGGCTTTCTGACCTTCCTAAACTTCAAGGGATTCTCTTTGTGATTTTCTTGGTAATTTACCTGAATATCTTGATAGGAAATGGCCTCATCTTAGTAATAACTAAAGTAGAACCAAGTCTCCAAACTCCCATGTATTTTTTCCTTGGAAATTTTTCCTTCTTGGAAATCTGTTTCACATCAGTCACTCTTCCCAGAATTCTAACAGACCTTTGGACACAGAAAAGGAATATTTCTTTTCTAGATTGTGCTGCCCAGGTTTTCTTCATTCTTACTCTGGGAATCACTGAATACTTTCTTCTGTCTGTGATGGCATATGATCGTTATGTGGCAATTTGTAAGCCACTCTATTATACTATCATCATGAATCATAAGGTGTGTGTTTGGCTGGTTATTGGATCCTGGATCATTGGGATCCCTAATCTTATGGGACTCACATATCAGATTTTTTCTCTGTCATTCTGTGGTTCAAACAAGCTCCAATCTCTCTTCTGTGATGTCCCACCATTATTGAAGCTGGCCTGTGGGGATATTTCTCTATTAGAGTACACTATTTATATTGATTCTGTAATATTTGGGATATCACCTTTTCTTTTCATACTTGGGTCATATGTCAAAATTATTTCCACCATTCTGAAATTGCCATCAGCTAAGGGGAGATTCAAAGCTTTTTTTACATGTTCTTCCCACCTCACAGTGGTCTTCTTATACTTTGGGTCTGCTTGTATTTCATATTTTATGCCAAAGTCAATTCGTTCATCAGCAATTGAAATTATGTTGCCTCTTTTTTACACCATTGTGACTCCAATGTTTAATCCCTTTATATATAGTCTGAGGAACAAAGATTTTATTCTGGCAATAAGAAAACTGTTACCTAAATTTCTTGGCTTAGTAGGTACTTAGGCAAACTTAACATTTCTGATTACTTATCTATAACCCCTACAGATCCCTGCCCCCATTCCTATGGAATATCGCTTCAGTTTTTTACCCCTAGAATCTTTCAAGTTATCACCACTCTATTTTTTTTTCAAAATTCCAGTCACATAATACTTAACTTTGTATTAATAAAATAATTTTTACTCTTGATGTTATCAAAGCCTAAACATTTTCTGCTCTATTATTCTAACAGTAATATAGTGTAGTATATTGAAAGTTGACCTTAAAATGTATAAAAGGCTGCCTCCTATCTACTGCCTATGTGACCCTGAGAAGTTCTCTTAAATTCTGATACTCTTAGAAAACCAAATCTATAATTTGTAAAATAATTAAATGTTTTCAACCCAATTTGTTGGATTGTGGTTGAAAGGGGATTCATCCTGAGGAGTTTTCTGTACCAAACTGTATAATTATGATTTTGCCACTGTCACATAGTAAGTTAAAATTTTGAGTTTGAGTGCAGTTTTTCCTGAATTGGTGATTCATTATTTAATGTAACTGCTTTTCATTCATCAGAGAATTCTACCATGATTATCTGTTTACATTTTTCTTTATTTCTATTTGTAAATATTTATAAGACATTAAAATCTATAGAAGTGTTTGTTTCTTCATGATATATGTAAAAATTGTAAAATATTTTTGTTATGAAATTTAATTGATAAAGTCCAATCTGTCGAAATAAAAGGAATGAATGACCAAAGCCAATGGCCTACCTTTAAAATTGTTGAAACTATTATTTTATTACTATTATTGTATCATTTTAATCATATTATTGTAAAATGCTAAGAAAATGGTGAATAATGAAAGGCAGAGGGAGGAAGAAGAAGAATCATAAGAAGGAGGAAGAGAAAATGAAAAAGAAGATGATGACCCATGAAAAGCAACTTCTGGGGGTGGAGCCAAGTTAGAAGACACACATTTCTCTCTGACCTTCTTTATAATCCTCACAATAATTTATGAAATTCAGCCTCTGAATTAGCTCTGGACCAGCAGAATCCACAAATATTGGAAGTGCTACAAATTATCAGCAGAAGGAACTTTCTTTAGAGGTGAATATTGCTTGTTAGAATTTGTGATAGAAAAATAAGAAAAAAAGTGAAATAATGACAGGTATAATGTGAAATGTGAAAGGAAAAATTGTCAGTATATCATGGAAAATAGTTTTACATTCAAATCACATGTAAATAAATGTAAAATACTTAGAAATTAAAATTTGGCAATATAAAAGGACTTAATAGTGAGGGAAAAAAGAATCATGAAAAGTGATGATGCACATAGAAAACATCGCATTTTTCAGAGGAAATGCGCAAAATTTTAAAATCAAATTTATGTAACAAAAGGGTTAATTATTAAACATGAAAGAATGTTATAAGGATCATTTTAATTCTACTAGAATTCAAAATGTGCTGAATTTGATAAGGACAACCAAAAAAATAAGTTATTCTTTATTTTACCTAATTAGGAAACTAATTTGGAAACAGTTATGGGCATTTAAGACAGATTTTTTTTTTTTCTTTTTTAGCATGTTTCAGTCTTCACTCAGATTCATTGCTTTTCTTTCTCAGAGTGGATGACATTTTTTCATCAGGCCTCCTTAGAATGTTCTTGGATCATTGTTTTCACCCAAAATAGTTGTCTTTAAAAGTTGGCCATAATTAATTGTTGTTGTTACTGTTTATTATATTTTCTCAGTTCTGCAAATATTATTTGAATTAGTTCAAATAAGTCTTTCCAGATTTTTTTCTGAAATAATCACATATTCATTTCTTATGGAAGAATAGTATTTAATCACAATCACATATCACAACTTGTTCGCCCATTCCACAATAAACATTTCCTCAATTTCCCGTTCTTTGACACCACAAAAAAATTGTGCCAAAATAATTGTTTGTTTGTTGTTATTGTTTTTGCTTTGGTATTTTGTTGTTGGATTAATTTTTTTATCACTTTGAGATACAGACCTGGTAGTGGTATTTCTGAATCAAAGGACAGGCACAATGTTCTCACTCTTTAGGCTTAACAAATCCACTAAAATGATTCAGTATTAGATAATTAAAATTAACAAATGAGGGGAAATGGAACAAATAAATTCCCATTTTACTTTTCTCTATCTTTAATCTTTTTGTCTTTTGTCTTGACATTCTATTCAATGTCATTTACTCTCAAAAGGGCCAAACAAAAGTCATGATTTGGAAGGTAATTGAAATAAATAGATTTTAAAATGTCAAAATTACCACTGGTGACTTTGAATTATAACAATAAATTCAATTCTGGAATACAGAAATAATTGACATGAGTTATTTCAGAACTACTATTAGTATCCTGAAATACTGTGAATAGTGTCTTTGACAATGCATTCAACCATTTAGATTCTTCATCCCCTTATATCTGGTCTGCTCCCAATATTTGACACTAGTTAACTTCATTCATAATTGAATAACATGAGGACTCTTGAAGTGACATAATTTATCTGCAATTTATTTATTTTTCTACTTAAGCAGGTTGTGCGAAGATCTATTTTGTATTAGTAACCATGGAGAGAACCCTCTCTCAGATCTCTACTATCCATGTATTTCTCTAGCACCTTCATTTTGCTTAAAAGGAACTTTGTAGTTAGGATGAGGAGAGTAAGGAAATGTTAAGGCAAAGCTAACCTGTACACTTGTGGATCGCAAACCTTATTTAGTCCAAACTAGCTTATCAGTAATGTTTCCATCAAGTTGATTTCTACCTAATGGTATGTTTTGGGTTTGTGTTGGTTTGTTACTTTCTTTCATTTATTTTCTGTTATTTTCTTCATTCAAGGAAAGTACGCATTTTGAATTTAGCGTTGTATTAATGAATGCTTTACTTTTAGTGCTTTTTAAAGTTCTAGGACAAAGGGTTTGGGACAAGGGATCAGGGAAGGAACAGGGGAATGGAAAGAGATACAAAGCTAAAGGATTGTGGGAACTATGACTGGACACAATACAAAGATTAAGTTTCATCATTAAAGTTTTGGGCTAATATTGACTCCCCTTTGTTTGAGAAAAGGAGATAAGGAACTAAGGGTTTTCTTGTTTTTTCTTTCTAAAAACCCATTGAAATTCTGCAAACAAATGAGCCAGCTTTAATTCTAAACATATGTAAGCAATGTTTGATAAAGGATATCATCCTAAATGCTAGTCATAAAATAGCAAATTAGATTATACATGAAAGTGCATGTTGTATGTGTGTGTGTGTGTTGAGAATGTTGGTTTAAAATGGCTGCCTTCTTGAAATATTTTCTGAAGAAGAGAGTTGGACAATAGCCTGATCCCTTATACCTGTTCCCATCTTGAGTCTTCCTTCACCATCTTTAGTCTTAACAATATGCTGTTCTGCAGCGTTACTACTGGGCTTATATCCCAAAGAGATTATAAAGAAGGGAAAGGGACCTGTATGTGCACGAATGTTTGTAGCAGCCCTTTTTGTAGTGGCTAGAAACTGGAAACTGAGTGGATGCCCATCAGTTGGAGAATGGCTGAATAAATTGTGGTATATGAATATTATGGAATATTACTGTTCTGTAAGAAATGACCAACAGGATGATTTCAGAAAGGCCTGGAGAGACTTACACGAACTGATGCTGAGTGAAATGAGCAGGACCAGGAGATCATTATATACTTCAACAACAATACTATATGATGACCAATTCTGATGGACCTAGCCATCCTCAGCAACGAGATCAACCAAATCATTTCCAATGGAGCAGTAATGAATTGAACCAGCTACGCCCAGAGAAAGAACTCTGGGAGATGACTAAAAACCATTACATTGAACTCCCAATCCCTATATTTCTTATTTCTGTATTCTTTCCCATCAAAATTCCTTTAGATTTTTCTTGAATCATTATATTACTAATAATATTTAACTTATTAATTGTTGATCTTTACATAATATTGTTGTGACTGTATACAATCTTTTGGTTCTGTTCACTTTTTTGCATCAGTTCATGTAAACCTTCTCTGGTTTTCCTGAAAGCATTTTCCTCATTTCTCATAGAAAATAATATTACATTACAATTATATGTCACAACTCTTTTAGTCATAATTCAATTAACAGACATTGCCTGATTCCCATATGAATAGTCCAGACTGTTATGAGGAAGTACAAAAAGAAATACATGATAAAATTGCTACCAGTTGGATGTCTTGGAATCTCATTTTGTGTCTTAATAAAACAAAATGTAACATGAATTCTATGATTCTGGTAGGAATTTCCTAGAAAACTTCCCTGATGATTTTTGAAGCCAAATTTCTGGTAAATTTTATATCCTGAAATGATTTTTAAGTACTTAGGAAGTACATTTACTGAGAAATATTTAAATATTATGATCCTTATTAATTTGAAAAAGTACTGTTGAAAGCAAAAAAGTGAAGAAATGGAGGCTGTGATATGTGACATTACTTCCCAACTAACATACACATACTGACAGACAGGACTATTCCTGTGACTCCCTGAGTGTAAGTCAATTTTTCTATCTAAAACCAAACTGCCTCATTAATTTATGTTGAGACTACTGGACTAACACTTGGAAGAAATTGCCTTTCATTAAAAAGTGAAAAGGGACCTGGAGGAGAAGCTGTCCCTAAAGAATGGGGTGAAAGAGTAGGGCTGTTTTATTTAAAGAAAAATGAAAGATTTGAACTCAAAGAAAGCAAAGAGTATAGTCAAAACAAGGTTGGTATCCATTCCATGGTTTAGTGGTAGTGGCAGTTATGTGCCCTTAATTAAAAGCTGCATCAGGAATGGAGCCTGCAGTCAGTTAACTGAGTTTTAATCTTGAATCTAACAGAATATGTGAGTCTTTGAAAAAGTCACAGGCACATGTTTTACACTGATAATATCTGTGTCATCTGTAATTTCTTCTACATTTGTGTCAGAAATAATTGCAGTAATAGTATCAAATTGCACTGAGTTTTTTATAAGCTAAATGGTAAAAGAAAGTTTCTAGTCTTAAAAATATCTTACTAATGCTAATGGCCATATGCTTCTAAATTTTCAATCCTCTCTATTATCTGATTGAGTTTTTAAAATGAGTGTGAATTATTATATAATCTTTCCTTTTTGTTAGCTGACTTTTTGTCTCAACTGTGAAATCCTATGAAGGGATCAAAAATCCATCAGTGAGAATGGAGTTATTTCCATAAAGTTATAACCATAACCAAAACTCATCCCCAGATTACAAAAAGACTCTCTTGTTCATTCAGCATGTACAGCTGTCATATTTTTATCATCATCAGATCAACTATCTCAAATAGGAAAAGCCTGGGAAAAGAACTAAGTCTCTCATTAAAACAAGGAATTATCCTTTTAATGTACCCATTACAATACAGTAGGTTATTTTTGATTCTCAAAAGTAATTTTGAAAGGCATAAATAATGAATAAAAGATATAAAGGGTAAGTAACATGCTAATCATTTGTAATGAGGAGAAAAAAATTACCAATGAAAAGATACATGAAGTGGATATGAAAGACCATGTATTTATTAGGGGAAAAGTTATATTTCATCACTTCTATTTACAAAAAGAGAATTTTGATGCTATTATATTTTTGTTCTTTCAGTCATTCAGCCTTATCTGACACTTTGTGACATGTTTTCTTGACAATGATAATGAAGTGTCTTTTCATTGCTTTCATTTTACAGATGAGAAAACTAAGGTAAGTGACTTGCCGAGGGTCACAAGAAGTAGGACTTGCTGTTTGTGAACAGCAGGAAAATCTAGATGATCTTTGTGTCTCAGATCTTGCAGGTAAATAGGTCATTTATTGATCCTTTTGCTTGTAAGCTCTGCCTAACTTGCCAGAGGACAGCATTAGGAATTTATGAAGCACATCCCATGAAGCATGTCATCTACCTTCTCTGTCAAATGGTCAGTACAGACTTCCCTTGTAGATATGTCTTGGTGAACTTATTTTATATACTTTCTTCTACGATCACAGATATCAATATCAAAAGAGTTCATGGTAGGTTTGATAGACTATTCCAGATAAAGTATTGAAGAAATCAGAGGTAGAATAATAATAGCTATAATAATACAAAGGAAAATAATACTAATAGTTAGTCAAAGCCATGGTGCTATTGATGAGTTGATGAAATGTAACTGCCTCCACTAGGCAGAAGTAAAGACCTAGGAAAAATAACTTTCACACTTGTGTCACAATTGTTTTTGTTTGTTTATTTGTTTGTCATTTTCTTATACTTAACTGTTTGTCTATTATAAATGAAGATTCAGTGAGTGAGAGCAAAATCTGGGAATAATCATGGCATAACACAACACCAATTTCACCACCAATAAAAATTCAGATAAAGAATTGTATGGATAGGTAGATGATAGCTTATCATTTAGTGAATAAGCAAAAGCAATATCTATGTTATCCTGTTTATTAATAAAAAATGATTGTGTTTCACGGTATCATCATCAAGATCATAATTTTTCATGGAAATTAAGGTGTGACTGTTCATTAAAATATAACTACTTATTAGTTTTATCTACCTTTCCTTTATTTATGCCACTGTGGATACTGTTTTACTTCATTTTCATTTCTTGGATTTTGTCCTTTTAGGAAAGATGAAATGTAGAACTTGGATAACTACGGCAAACTGCATGAACAAAATATTTTTACATTCATATGCCATAAGTTATTTAAACACTTTCCTGTTTTTTTTTCCTTAATGTCATGAATATTACTGCTCTGGCTATTTTCATTTTAAATAATTTAAAATATTCAATGTTTTATATAAAACAAAAAGTATCTATATCTTGTTTATACTGTTCACCTGTTTAAGACACAGTCCTTATATTGAGAGTTAGATAAGGAGTATAACAAATAGAACACAATCTTTAAAAATGGTCAAGGCATAGAATTCGTAGGAAGAAATGTAACAATTCTAACATCTACTGGAGTTTCTTCTTAAACAAGAAAAAGACATTTTTTTTTTTTTTGTCTTGACTAGATAGTAACCCTATCCTATTAAGGTATAAAAATACTCATTGAAATGGAGATATTATGTGCAGATAGTATTACTATTATAGTTTGTTTACTTTGTTTTATTTTGTTTATATTTTGTGTATTTTATTACATCCATAGTTTATTTTTGAGTCTGCATGTTTTATAATTTTAAAGTAATATAAAGTATTATAGTTTTAGCATGATGTAACCCTGTAAAGCAGTTAGCTTAACTGTAGAAAAGGAATTCAAAATGTGTGCAAATTAGAAAATCCCTGCATTATAGAAGAGGAAAAAACAACAATATAAAGTAGATTTTCAGCTCTAGATGCAACTTTAATGTACATAATTCTATATAGTTTAATTAAATGCGTCTACTTGTACGTCTTTGTGTCCATGTGGTGGAGATGTCAGGTGAAGGAGGAAAGAATACTTTCAGTAATTAAATTGTCTTTAGAATATAGAATAAATAAAAATAAATATCATATCTTCAAGGTAAGATAAACATCTCATCAAATTCTTTGATTTTATAGGCGAGGAAGTTGAACTCCAAGAAGGACACATAATTTGGATTTCTTCAATGCTTTTTTTTTTTTTTTCTATAGATGGAATCAACAGACAAAATTTGCCAAGCAAATCTTACTAATGTGGAAGACTTTATTTTCCTGGGATTATCAGCCCAACCAGACCTCCAAGGGTTCCTGTTCGGTATTTTCTTTGTCATATACATGAGTATCATAATAGGTAATGGCCTTATTATTTTAATAACCAAGTTTGATCCAGTTCTTCAAACCCCCATGTATTTTTTCCTTGGGAATTTTTCCTTCTTGGAAATATGCTATACATCAGTGACACTTCCCAGAATGTTGCAGGACTTATGGAGCCAGAACAAACATATTTCTCTACTGTCTTGTGCAATTCAAATGTGTTTCTTTCTAATTCTTGGAGTCACTGAGTGTTTGCTTCTGGCTGTGATGGCCTATGACCGCTATGTTGCTATTTGTAAACCCTTATACTATCCTCTCATCATGAATCATAAAACATGTGTCCAGCTTGTTGTGAGTGCTTGGCTCAGTGGAATGCCATTTCAGGTAGGACAGGTATACCATATATTTTCCTTGCCTTTCTGTGATTCCAACAAACTTGATCATGTTTTCTGTGATATCCCTCCATTGTTGAAGCTGGCCTGTGGGGATACTTCTTTAAATGAAATTTCAGTTTATGCTGATGCTTTTTTGTTTGGTATGATTCCTTTTCTTTGGATACTGAATTCCTATATCAGGATCATCACCACAATCCTAAAGCTTCCATCAGCCACGGGGAGATCCAAAGCATTTTCTACATGTTCATCCCACCTCATTGTTGTTGGCTTATTCTTTATGTCTGCTTCCATTTCATATTTTCATCCCAAATCTAATCAATCAATAGGAAAAGGAAAAATTCTCTCCCTTTTCTATACTATTGTGACGCCAATGTTCAATCCCATGATATATAGTCTAAGGAACAAGGATGTAATAATGGCAGTGAGAAAATTATTTTTTGATAAGTCATATTAGAAAACAATTAGCACAATTCTTATACTCTGTATGATACAATTTCACACATATCCAGGTTAGATGGGCCCTATAACCTTTTCTTTCTCAATATATACTTCAACATGGATCTCTTCTGGAACACTTCTGGCAATTAGTTATTATGCCACTACATAAAGTGTCTCCATGGAGTATTACCACATGGTTTCTTATATTTTGAATGGGACAAGTAAGAGGACAGTGCATATTTCTTGTTTCCATTGGCCACTTGCAGAAAATTTCTTGATCCCGAGAAACACTTAATCAATATCTATCACTTCCTAACAATTTTTTTTTCACTTTTTTTTGGTTCACCAATTCCTTTATTTTTCCTGTGCTCTATATTTGTTGTTGTTATTGATGAATGAAGAAGCATTTATTAATTGATTACTGTGTGCTTGTCCCTGACAAAATACAAAGAACTTACACCAAAAAGCAAAAAAACAAAACAAAACAAAATGAAAAAATCCAAACAAAGAGAGATTGACTCTTGGACTCAAAGAAGTTACAACAAAGGATATTAAAATAGTATAGCATATATTCAGGGACTATTCTGCCACACTAATCTTTTGCCATAATACTGGGTCCCCAGATAACAGATATTAAACCTCCTGCCTAGATTCTAGTGTTTTGCCTAAGACATCTTAGTTTGTGAATGTCTAATATCATTTTAATTTGTTTGTTTGTTTATTGGCTGAGCTAATTAGGATTAAGTGACTTGCCCAGGGTCACACAACCAGGAAGTATTAAGTTTCTGAGGTCAAATTTCAACTCATGTCTTTCTGACTTCAAGACTGGTGCTCTATCCACTTTTACACCTAGCTGCCCCAATGTCTAACTCATACGTCTAACCAATGTGCATTTCCTTTATTTTCTATTACATAACAAGTATATATATTCACTTGTATAATTCACTATAAAATTAATTTTTGTGGTAGTCAGTTGGGAGCTAGAGGAATATTCAAGTAGAAAAAAGTGATTGAATTGAGCTTTGAGGAAACCATGGATTCCCAGTATCAGAGAAGGAAAAAAGAATTCATGCCAGCTATTGGTAGAATCATCAGAAAAAAAAATCATTATAAATATACTGACATATTCCATAATTTTAAGATTTAATTCCTGATCCTCCATCTGAACATATTCTCAAATCTCTGTTTTTCTCAATAACAACTTTTTCACATAATTTTCTGCTTCATTAAGTTTAAGGTATGCCTCTATTTCACTTCACTTATTTATTGGCATAGTTTTATTTTTTAAAACATCTTCATTCATATTAATTCCATGACTTCTACCATGAGAAATTTTTAAAACTATATTCTCACCAATTTTCAGCCTTCCAGTATATTATATAGACTAGGTCAAAGACCCTGCACATTGCTTGACACACATGCCATTCAAAATTATTAAGTGAAAAAAATGGATAATGAAATTGAATCTGCTTTATTTGTGTTGAAATATATTAATGCTCTATTAGCACTTTGGGCTTGTAAGACAACTTTAAGTTTTATTAATTTAACAAAATATTCAAAACTCACAAAGTCCTTCTATATCTGTGAACTTTTTTTTTCACAAGACAATTTAAATTGGCATGGGAATTTTGTATAGGTGATAATATGGAAAAATAAAGGTTTGATTTAATATTTTCCTTTAATGAATAGGAAAACAGTCATATAATTTTAAAATTTTAATTTCTACTTTGATAAGAAGGAAATTTGAATTTCTTCCTTGGAAGGAAGGAAATTGAAATAATCATATGATTAATGCTCCAAATTAATAAGAATATGGAAATTATTTACTGATCCCACACCAAGTTTGTTATAACTCTCATCTCTTTAGGAAATAGGAAATGCAGATAGAGATTTGATTTGTCTTTCTAAATTTCATTTTGACCATTAATTGGTTTTCATGGCTCTTAGTTTTTCTTCTTTACATTTCTATACTTTGGTCTTGAAGGATTCTGAAAAGGAGGCCAGATACATAATATTTTGACTAAAATTCAAAATGAATTCTTTATTTTGCTTCCATATAACTACAAATCTATTCAAATCACTAAAATGTTTTCTTTTTCACTTAGTTCATATCATATTCTCTCTTCTCAAAGCTTCAATTTGATTTTTTTTTCAATTTTTAAAAATCTCTTTAGTAACTATATAAGTACCTGGCAAATACCAGATAAATAATACATGATTATTGAATTGATTTGTTAAAAATATAATTATTTTACAACTTAAAATTTCATTTATATGGGCTATGTGTTGATAAGAGAAAGAAAATCTGAGCTAGAAGGCCAACTCAAGATTTTTTTTTCTGTTCCCTGTTCAATCACAGACAACAAACTATGATATTTTATTTGGCTACTTATTGACTGACTATTTAATTGGCAGGTTTCTATTTTACTTAGCATTTTTCTTGGCTTTGTCATCACAAATTGAGTGAATGGGAAAGTAAGTATTTTTCGCATCTTTATGAAATCATCCTGCTGATCATTTCTTATAAAAAATAATACTCCTATTACTGTTCTGTAAGAAATGACCAACAGGATAATTTCAGAAAGGCCTGGAGAGACTTACACAAACTGATGCTGAGTGAAATGAGCAGGACCAGGAGATCATTATATACTTCAACAACAATACTATATGATGACCAGTCCTGATGGACCAGGCCATCCTCAGCAACGAGATCAACCAAATCATTTCTAATGGAGCAGTAATGAACTGAACTAGCTATGCCCAGAAAAAGAACTCTGGGAGATCACTAAAAACCATTACATTGAATTCCCAATCCCTATATTTATGCACACCTGCATTTTTGATTTTCTTCACAAGCTAATTGTACACTATTTCAGAGTCTGATTCTTTTTGTACAGCAAAATAACATTTTGGTCATGTATACTTATTGTGTATCTAATTTATATTTTAATATATTTAACATCTACTGGTCATCCTGCCATCTAGGGGAGGGGGGGGGGGGGGTAAGAGGTGAAAAATTGGAACAAGAGGTTTGGCAATTGTTAATGCTGTAAAGTTACCCATGTATATATCCTGTAAATAAAAGGCTATTAAATAAAAAAAATAAAAAATAATATTCCATTACATTTATATACCATAACTTATTAAGCCATTCCCCAATTGATAGACATCATATTTTCTCTATACCCTTCTGTGATTCTAGAAAGCTCAATCATATTTTTTTTGTGATATTTACCCAAGTAGCTTGTGGAGACACATCCATAGATGAATTTTCTGTCTATGCTGATGTTGTCTTTTTTGGCATGATTCCCTTCATATTAATATTCAATTTCTATATTAGAATCATCGGTACTATGTGAAATTGCCATTAGCAACAGGAAAGTCTCTATTTTTTTAGCTTTCTCTCACATAATTGTTGTCAGTTTATTCTTTTTAACTGCAATTATGACACATTTACAAAGACCACCACTCAGCAGTACCTAAGAGAATTCTTTATTTTGTATTCAACTAGAATTTCATTGGTTAATCCCATTATATGTGATATGAGGAATAAGGATGTCATTGTGGCATTACATGAACTGAGGATGAGTGAAGTGAACAGGACTAGGAAAACAATGCACATAGTAACTCATTTTTTTTGGCTGAAATTACCTTCAAAGTTACTAAATCAAACATTTTAAATCTGTTTTTTCTGTACTTGCAAATATTTTATTGAATTATTCATATTTTCTTTCTCTTCATATAATTCTGCTACAAGATAATATCCAGTTTAGGTTAAAAATTGATAAGTAATCTGAACTCTCTTTTCAGAAAATAAAGAGAAACAGTAGTCTATAGCATTTAATTACACAATGAAGAATCTCTCCAAAAGGGTAAAGTCTTATAAGTCAAGAAATCAAAACACCTAGTGAACCAAGCACAGTATACTAGCAAATGAATTTTTTTTTAATTTAAAAGTATCCACTTGGCCCCAAATGAAAAAAAAAAATAGGAACTTGTCATCTGACTCTTTAAGAGGAGGAAAATACTAAAGTTCAGAATGCTGAACATGTCATATTTTTATTGCATTGATAAATAAAAGTTTTCTTTTCTCTGATTACTCTCATTGTGTTTATGTCTTCTGTCTATTTCTCTCTCTTTGTTTCTCTCATGTCTCCATTTAAAACAGTTCATTCAAAGTAATGGCTCTCTGAAATGGGTACTGAGAAGGATGCCTAGAGAAATATAGGTAATAGGCCAACAATGATCAGTAAATTTGTTTGTTTTTAAAGGAGAGAATTTGAACAAAAATCACAATGGTTTCGTATCAGATAGAGAAGTGGTCCCTGGATACATAAAGAATTGGGTTCAAATATTGTCTCAGATATGACATAGCCAAATAGTTGTATGATACTGAGATGGTCATGGAACATTTTTGTTCCTTAGTTCCATAATGTATAAGATGACATTGTTAAATCTGCTTACTTTACAGTTACTCTTTATCCCTTGATCTAAAACCCCATGGTTCAACTGACTGATAAAGTAAAGCAAATTCTTCAGAAATGCATAGTGATCACAATATGCATTTCTATAATCCAGAAGATCAATTTATTTATTTAATTATTGATCAAAAAACCCTGAATTATATGTCATTTTGATGAGGACAGAGGAAGAAGGTATTGTGACTCAATGGAATTTCATTTTTTTGGGATTAAAATTAAATATAGCATATGACATTATTTACACAGAAACTATTATTGCCTTTCCTTATAATTAAATATTGGTTACACTGATATCCCCATAACCTTTTCCTTTACTTACTCTTTGTATCAAGATTAATGTGTTTATATTCCTTTGGAATTTAGAGCCAGAAGAAAACATAGGGCTAACCCAGTATATATTCCATGGATTCTTTATATTCACCCATTTCTAGTTTCAAAGAGATATAGACCAGGTTGAGAAAAGATTGATTTCTCTAATATAAAATTAATATTTTAGCTGGGATTTCAAATTTTCTTCTGAAATTTGGACAAATCATTTTACCATAACTTTCTTGTTTTGACTATCTTATAAATGCATTGAAAACTCCTATCGCAGAAAGAACTACATTTAATATAATATAGAAAAAGAGGCATGTGTTAAAAAGTATCATGGGTAGTTAAAAAATAAAAGATCATTTAATAACATTTGTACTTTTGAAAATAGCATGTCAAAAAGTTATCAAACTGTGCATACCCTTTGATCCAGCAGTGTTACTACTGGGCTTATATCCCAAAGAGATCATAAAGAAGGGAAAGGGACCTGTATGTGCACAAATGTTTGTGGCAGCCCTCTTTGTAGTGGCTAGAAACTGGAAACTGAGTGGATACCCATCAATTGAAGAATGGCTGAATAAGTGGTATATGAATATTATGGAATATTATTGTTCTGTATGAAATGACCAACAGGATAATTTCAGAAAGGCCTGGAAAGACTTAAATGAACTGATGCTGAGTGAAATGAGCAGGGCCAAGAGATCATTATATATTTCAACAACAATACTATATGATGACCAATTCTGATGGACCTGGCCATCCTCAGCAATGAGATGAACCAAATCATTTCCAACACAGCAGTAATGAACTGAACCAGTTATGCCCAGTGAAAGAACTCTGGGAGATGACTAAAAACCATTAGATTGAATTCCCAATCCCTGTATTTTTGCCCACCTGCATTTTGGATTTCCTTCACAGGCTAATTGTACAATATTTCAGAGTCTGATTCTTTTTGTACAGTAAAATAACGGTTTGGTCATGTATACTTATTGGGTATCTAATTTATATTTTAATATATTTAACATCTACTGGTCATCCTACCATCTGGGGGAGAGGGTTGGGGGAAACAGGGGAAAAATTGGAATAAGAGGTTTGGCGATCGTAAATGCTGTAAAGTTACCCATACATATAACCGGTAAATAAAAGGCTATTAAATTTAAAAAAAAAAAAAGAAAAGAAAAGAAAAAGAAAACTCAAACATTAAAAAGAAAAAAAAGAAAATAGCATGGATATAAAATTTTAGATATATCTTTATTTTACTCAAAACAATCCTATGAGATGGGGAATATAGGAACTACATTCAATATTTTATTATTAAAAAAAAAAAACAGTTACAGGGAGGTGTCTTGATTCACCAATCATGAAAGTGCTATTACTTGGCAAAGGCAAAAATGCAATCATGGTCCTATGACTTTAAACCTAGAGTTATTTTCATCATCCCATGCTGCCTCAATACCATGTGCTAAGTGCACTGGATTTAGAGTAAGAACTATGTAGTTAATTAAAAATTAACAAGTGACTTGGGGAGTAGAGTTGTTCCCAGAAAAGACTGTAGAGCAGGTCTCCATTCTATTTAAAGAATTCTGGCTACTTTAAGCTAAAAATATATTTTAATAAAAATGCTGATCCTATCACATGATCTAGTTATTATTCTTAGAAATATTAAATAAAAAGATCAATGATGCGTACTTGGTAACTCAGATGCTGAATTAAGGGTTTATGGGGCCTAGGTTAAAATATCTTCTATGATTTTTACTATCTGCATATTTAACATACATCATTTACTTAATTCAGGTATTTTATTATTATGTTTTACATGTATGAAATGAATGTATTAGAGTGAATAGTTTTGCAGTTCCATTCCAATCATCTCTCAATGTCTGATCTCAGGAGCAAGAGAAGTTATACCCTACAGTGGGAAGATTGTCCAGCTCATGTAACAGAGAATACTAGGTATCCAATCTCACTCATAGTACTTAGTGGCAGGGTAAAGTTGAGCAATTATAAGCTTCAGATTTCTCATTCTCAAAATGAGGGGTATAATAATTGATATAGTATTTATTTCCTAGAGATTTTGTAATTCTAATAATTTAATGCATATATACAATTCTGTCATCTAAGACATTATGTTAATGTCAGTTATTGCAGGTTTACATTATTTACAATGTATTCGCCAAAGAAAGAAAAATCTGAATCTGATTTTCCTCTACTCAAGAAAGGTAAGGGAAAACTTTTTATAGTTCATTTACTCTGGCTTTAGGGCTGATAGAGTATTGTCTAGATGCTTGTGAAGAATCATGGTAAAAGGAAATTAACTCTGGAATCTTAAGATCTGAGTTCAAAAATTCTCCTCAAACTTTTATCTATGTGAAGTTTAGTAAGTCACTTAACTTCCTCATATTTTAATTTCTTAAAGTACAAAATGACCTCTTCAATTGCTTGAAATATGTTCCCTATGGTTTCTAATTTTACCATTTGTTCTATAATCATATGATCCTTCTCAGTAATCAAGATTCAGTAAATAGAATATTTACATTGACACAAAGTCAATGAAAATCTCAATTCAAGATGTCATATGGAACAGATTATATTTAGATATGAATGATATCCAATTCAAATGGGAACACAAGGATAGCCACTTGCAAATCATAACACACTACCACAATGAAAAATATTATTCTATTACAATTCACATTCATAATAGCTCATATTTAATAAGATACACTATATTGGGATAACTATAATTGGCACAAAGTTATAAGGATATATAATTTTTAGTTTGATGTGATCAGGAAAAATATTAAATAAAATTAATTTGAGTTACATTAATTTCATTCTTTAAATTAGAGATTAACACCATATTCATTATTACATCTTTCCTTTAAAAAAATCAATTAAAGATCACCAACTTGTTGCAGATACAGTCACAAGGACTGCATGAGACTTTTATATTACTCTCTCTATAAGAAATTTTCCTAGTGTTCATTTGAAAATATATGAAATTATTGAAACTAAATTGTCACTAATTGGGTAGCTGGATTGTATAATGAATAGAATGCTGAGCTTAGCGTCAAGACCTTACTGCAAATATGATCTCAGATAATTATAAGATGCATAACACACAGCAAGTCTTTTAAACTTTGTTTGCCTAAGTGTCTGGAACTATAAAATTGAGATAATAATAGCCTTCACCTCCCAAGGACATTGTAAGAATCAAATGAGATTGTATTTACGAAGTGTTTAATGAACTGCCATCACATAGTTAAATAAATACTTATCTTCCCATTTCCTCTAATTCAAAGGAGATTTATTAAGTATTATAACATACAATATTTTAAAAATAAAATCAATATTGAATGATGCTTATAATAATAATAATATAATTAGGAGTCAGCTATTGGAATATATTTTGGAATGTCACCTATACTTAATATTTCACATATAATTTACACACATCAACATATTCATGACTGATAAACATCTATCACCTAACTACTATGTAAGGCAATGTTAGGTAGACAAAGTTAGAGAATACAAGATTCCTGCCTCAAAGGACATTATAATCTAGTCATAGATTCAGCCCTAACACAGAGTTTAGGCAAACACAGATACACACACACAAACACACACACATGCAATGAACACATGCATGCAAATATATACATACAATGTAAACATAACTTACATGTGTATGTATATATTGTATATACTATATACAATCACACATACATACACATATACTCTAAACATTATCAGAATTGAAAATAGGGCAAAATATCAAAGGTGATTAGGAGTTTGAAACAAAAAAAAATCAGATTTTAAAAATGTAACATGAATAATGTAAATGAACATCCTCATTTTACAGAGTAGCAGACAGTCCTTATTTGGGAAAATGAATTGTCTTTACTGAATTCAGCATTTCCAGAAAAGGAGTCCATGGAAATAATGGCAGAAGCAAATCTTAGTCTTGTGAAGGAATTCATTCTTTTGGGTTTCTCTGACTTACCTAATCTTCAAGGTATTCTCTTTGCTATTTTTTTATTCATTTACATAAATATCCTGATTGGAAATGGCCTCATTATTGTAATTACAAAATCTGATGCAACTCTCCAAACCCCCATGTATTTCTTCCTTGGCAATTTTGCCTTCTTAGAAATCTGCTACACATCAGTCACTCTTCCCAGAATGCTTTCAGACATTTGGACTCAGAACAAAAATATTTCTTTGCTGGCCTGTGCTACTCAACTTTGCTTCTTTCTTGTTCTGGCAGCCTCTGAGAGTCTTCTTCTGTCAGTGATGGCATATGACCGCTATGTGGCCATCAAAGCCACTCTATTATACTCTTATTATCAATCACAAAGTGTGTGTTCAGCTAGTAGTTGTTTCCTGGATCACTAGTGTGCCTATCATGATTGGGGAGACATATCAGGTTTTCTCATTACCTTTCTGCAAGTCTAATATACTCAATCACATTTTCTGTGACATGCCACCATTAATGAAGTTAGCATGTGGGGACACATTTTGGTATGAATTCTCAGTCTACACAGTAGCTATCTTATTTGCTTTTATTCCCTTTCTTCTGATAATTTACTCCTATATCAGAATCTTCATTACCATCCAGAAGCTTCCATCAGAGAGGGGAAGATCCAAAGCCTTCTCTACTTGTTCATCTCATCTCATGGTAGTGGGGTTGTTTTATGGATCTGGTCTTGTTGTATATTTCCAACCCAAGAATAGTTATAGGACAGGAACAGGAAAAAATCTTTCTCTTTTCTACACCATTATAACTCCTATGTTCAACCCCCTAATTTACACCTTTAGGAACAAGGATGTCATTATGGCAATGAAAAAAATATTGTCTAAATGAACAAGGTCATGAAGAAACGAGAAAAAAACGTCTATCAATATTTTATATTTATTAAGTTTTCTGATATCTCAAGAAAGCTGATTCCTGTTTTAATCTTATCTGCCTTTGAAATTGAAATCATTTTCATCTTTTCAACTCCAATGCTATTTGTTATCATTTCAGGCATGACTGCAACACTTTTTATATGCCATTAAAGAACAAAATTTTCAAACACTGATATTAAGAAATTGTCTCTCCTATGAATGTGAAATGACAAATTGAGATAATTAGTAGCTAAATTAGACTGACATTATAGAATATATGAAAAAAGAACAAAAAAAGGAGGTTATTGTAGATCTCTACTTAAAGACTGTAAAGGTCTATTACCTTAATGAGAAGTGATATGAAAAGTAAATTAACATATTTATAGCATTATTTCAGGTTCTTTCTCCCCATTCTGAATATTCTAATTTTATTTTAACTTTGGGAAGTTTGTTTTCCTCTAAACTTTCCACAATCCTTTAATCCCAAAAATAGTATATTTGTCTTCTAAGAGGAAACAATTGAAAAAAATCAGGTAGTTTAACTTAATAAAATGAACTAAAAAATCAGAAGAAAAAAGAGATATTAAACTGGAGTCAATATTAGATTTTGGTGATTTGTATTTGGAACTGACATTTTAATTTATCTTTTATCTTTACCACTAAATTACAAGTGACTTTAGGTCAGTCACTAAATATCAAAATCTTGGCAACATGGAATCATGCTTTATAAAAGTTTCTTATTCCAATAGTCTCTGATTCTAGCAGCATACGACTCATATAAAAATTTGTTTTTCAAGAGAAACTTTTAATTTGAAGTAATATTTTTCATGTCAAATTATCAGTTATACATATTTCCAAGTAACTAAATTCAGGACAGTATTCAAGAGTGACTCTGGAAATGAAATCTCAGATCATTCCTGTGACTTTGTTGTATAACTCCTAGATTGGGGCTGACTCATTAGGAGTTATATAAAATACATATTTTATATATTTTTGCACCACCAATGCAGGAAACATATTAATTGTGTGAATATACTGTTTTAATTGGAGCTTATTGATCTTATTGGTCCTACACAAAATGACTAATATTTTAAGTTGAAGATTTTTTGGTAAATTAATCAATCTTTAAAAATAGTTCTTGTTCATTTGAATCTAAATTTGGTTATTGTCCTTATTAAATGATTTTTTAAAAATCTGTGATTTTTTTAAATAATAGCTTTTTTTTAACAAAACATAATTTTCAACATTCACCTTTGTAAAACCTTGTGTTCCAAAATTTTTCACCCTGCCTTCCTACATTCCCTCCCTTAGTTAACAATACATGTTAAATATGTACAATTCTTCTACATATATCTCCACATTCATCATGCTGCATAAGAAAAATCAGATAAAAAAGAAAAAAATGAGAAAAATAAAAAGCAAACCAATAACAAACAAATAACAACAACAAACAACAACAAAAAAATGCAAGTTGTGATCCACACTTAGTCCCAACAGGTCTCTTTTTGTATGCAGATAGTTCTCTCTATCACAAGTCTCTTGGAATTGGCTTGAATCATCTTTGTTTATTTTTTGAAGAAAATATTGTCAAGGAGAATCCTCAATTTTTGCTTTATATTATTAGATATAACTGAATTGTCTTTGATCTTAAATGATAGTTTATATCAAATAATACTATCATATACTTTATTACCATCTTTATAATAAGAATATTTTACATCACAAGGTGGAAGCCACAGTTATAGTTTGCCATGTTAATGATTTTTGTCATCTCTAGTAGTTGTTTTTTTAAGTTTAACTTATGTGAACATTGAATATATTGTTCCATGGTCTTTTATTTTTTCTTGCTTTGTAGTATTTCACACATCCATTATGGTTTTCCAAATGTCTTGTGTCATCCATCCCTAAAGTTGGCACTAACTTTCAAATGTAGTCATATAACACAACTTGTTAACCATCCTGCAAGTGATAAACATTCGTTTTCTCTTCTCTTTCTTTCTTCCCATTTCCTCCCTTGTAATTTTGGGTCATTTCTATTCCCTCCCTCTCCACAAAGGTAATTGTCCTTGACAGAAAAGAAAAAAAAAAAAAAAAACAGTAGCAAAATAAGAAATCCGAAGCTACATAATATTTCTGCTATAACATTATCTTTTCCCCTTCCTAATTACATAACTTAAATTTCCCAACAAAATGAGTTAATTAAAGGGAAGATAATTAACATCATTTTTATTTTACAGAAGTAGAAATTAAGCCAGAATATAGTACAATGACTTTTCATCATCTTGCAACAAAATTCAGCCCTTCAAATGATTTCATTAGGTTATGTTTAGAATTCTGGCCTAGGAATCAGAAAAGTGAATGAAATCTGGGAGAAGAGATATCTCCACAGAGTTACTCAGAACAGGAATCTTTTCTTTTTGAGCAACTTTTATGCCTCTAAACTCAAAGATTATTTTTTTGGAGAGATTGGTCCTTGTAATATATTTAGATATTCAAGTCAGGAATACTTCCTACTTAATTAAAAAGTAGAACAAGGACATGATAAGAATACTTACTCTGAAATCAAAAGAAATTATGGTTGAAATTCAACTCCAAAATGTCATAAAATGGTTACCTGTGATGAGCTGTTTAATATCTGTGTATATTAATTTCTTCATACATAACTGGAGATAATTAATATTTACTTGAAATGTTTTCTTCTTAATTCTGTTGAGCATATCAAATGATAAAATGTATATAATTTGAGCTTTGTTAACAGTAAGTCACCATGCAAATATTCATTATCATACAATTTTTTTTTCATCAAGGCAAGTTAGTTTGTTCCATCAGGTAAAGGTAAGTTCCAGGTATTTTACTGTATTTGTTTCAATCCCTTGGACTAAAGGGGGTATCTTTTCATATATTAATGATCAATAGTAAAATGAAAATTCCTATTAGCCCTAAATCTCATTTTGTTATTCAAAGACTAAAATTCAGCTAAGAAAGTTGAAATGTCCCACAAATGTATCTTAAGAAGGATGATTATAATTTAGAAATAATTTGGATATAATCTGAAATATGGCAATCTCACATAAGACCCTATTTATTTTAACATCTTGAAAAACATGAAACAATTTCAAATCCAAGGAGTTGCTTTAATTTTATTTATATTGAAGACCATGACTAATAATTACACAGAATAATATGTAGGATAAATTATTATAAAGGAGCATAAAGATAAAAAATATTAAAATCATGCATTTTTTCTCAACTTAATGTAATATGTAAAGAAAAGATGATATGGCCACATGGGAATAATGTAAATAGTATTAAATCTTAAAAAAATTAGCTATTGTAGGCATAAAAAACTAAGGCCAATATTAATAATAATAGCAATGATGTTGATGATGGTGGTGGTGGTAATAATAAGATGATGGTTATGCATTTACTTTAATTTATGTTTTTATGGTTTACAAAGGTTTTTTTTTATTATATTTTGTCATTTGATCATAACCCTGATAATAACTCTGAGTTAAATCCTTTTACTATTGACATTTTATAAATAAGAAAACAAAAGGTAAAAGTGGCTGGGACTTTTTCTCCAAGATTGCTCAGCTAATTTTGCATTGAAGACGGGCTTTGAACTTAGCTCTATGCTACTTTCACTCCGATGCTCTGGTATGAAGTTAAACTTGGTACAACAAAAGGAGTAGGAAATGTATAATTTACCATGAGCAGAGAATAGGGTGCTGAAAATGACTGATGAGAAGGAAAAGCTGCTCATTTCCTGCCTTATTTATTTATTATTATTATTTTTATCTGTCAAAGGAAATATACTTGAACAGTAAAAGGAGGAATAGATGCAGGTAATGATATGATAACCAAAGTTGAAAATATGGAAAAAATGAAAATTTTAGCTGCCTTTGCTGAGTTCAAATCTTCTGACTCAGAAAAATTTGATAACAACCTACCTTATTTTGTCTAATTTATTTTGTGAAATTTAAAGGGAAAAAATCTAATAGTTATCTTTGTTGATACACTAAAAATAAGTTCTATAAAGATCACAGAGAATGTGTAAATTAAACCAGACTAAGTCAACAGTTGTTAAGTACTTTACCATGTGCTACACACTTTGAAATAACAATAATAAAATGTCCTCAAAAACTTGAAAGTTAATGGCCAGAACATTTAATCAGCTATGAAGTACCACGATATACTCAAGGTAAATGAGTGATAATTTCAGCAAAAAAAGCAAGATCATTGAATAAGGAAAGAAGAAAACTTATTATTTGACCTCTTATTTGAAAGTTATTTTGTTTCTATTCAAATATGAAAGTTTATATTACTTCCAAATAAATTTCATTATTGTGATATCTTTGTAACCCAACTTTCTTGTCTGGCAAGATTTCTTGGCAACTTGTTGCTTTTATTTTCTCTGTCACATTCCCCTCCCATTTTTATATAATTTGCAAAAATTTTGAGCAAATCAACTATGCATTTATTCAAATAACTGATAAAAATGTTAAGCAGAAGAATATCAAGCACAGATTTCCACTTGATACCTGACATCAGCTTAATATTCAATCATCATCAACTATATTTTGAGTCTGATTTTTCATACACCTCTAAATCCACAAGAATGTGATAATGTAATCCATGTGTTTCCATCTTCAAGGCAAGAGTACTACTACTTTACAGAGATAGGAAAATAATAACAAAATACATCTGGGGGCAGCCAGGTGGCACAGCAGATAGAGTACTAGCCCTCAGTTCCTTGGGAGGAACTGAGTCCAAATCTGACCTCAGACACTTAACACTTCTTAGCTGTATGACCCTGAGCAAGTCATTTAACCCCAATTCCCTCAGCAAAAAAAATATATCTGAAAGAACGAAATGTCAAGACTTTCAAAGGAATTAATGAAAAAAATGCTAATGAAGGTGGCCTACTTATACCAGATCTAAAACTATTATTATAAAGGAGGGGTTATGAAAACCATTTGGTCATGGCTAAGAAATAGAATAGTAGATCAATGGAATAGGGTTGGTTCACAATACAAAATAGTCAATAATGACATTTATCAATTGGAGAATAGCTTGTATTGCTATAAATTTGAGTCAATTCTCTATATGTTTTAGAAATGAAGCCTTTCATTGACCCACACTTGACACTGTACACCAAGATAAGGTCAAAATGGGTTCATGATCTAGGCATAAAGAATGAAATTATAAATGAATTAGAAGAAAATAGGATAGTTTACCTCTCAGACCTCTGGTGGAGGAAGGAATTCATGATCAAAGAAGAACTAGAGATCATTATTGATCACAAAATAGAAAATTTTGATTATATCAAACTGAAAAGCTTTGTACAACTAAATTAATGCAGACAAGATTAGAAGGGAAACAATAAACTGAGAAAACATTTTTGCAGTCAAAGGTTCTGACAAAGGTCTCATTTGCAAAATACATAGAGAATTGACTCTAATTTATAAGAAATCAAGCCATTCACCAATTGATAAATGGTCAAAGGATACGAACAGACAATTTTCAGTTGAAGAAATTGAAAATATTTCTAGTCATATGAAAAGGTGCTTAATCATTATTGATCAGATAAATGAAGATTAAGACAACTTTGAGATACCACTATACATGTCAGATTGTCCAAGATGACAGGAAAAGATAATGGTAAATGTTGGAAGGGATGTGGGAAAACTGGGACACTGATACATTATTGGTGGTATTGTGAATACATCCAGCCATTCTGGAGAGTAATTTGGGACTATGCTCAAAAAATTATCAAACTGCGCATACCCTTTGATGCAGCAGGATTACTACTGGGTTTATATCCCAAAGAGATACTAAAAAAGGGAAAGGGATCAGTATGTGCCAAAATGTTTGTGGCAGCCCTCTTTGTAATGGCTATAAACTGGAAACTGAGTGGATGCCCATCAATTAGAGAATGGTTGAATAAATTGTGGTATATGAATGTTATGGAATATTATTGTCTGGTAAGAAATGACCAACAGGATGATTTCAGAAAGGCCTGGAGAGCCTTATATGAACTGATGTTGAGTGAAAAGAGCAGGACCAGTAGATCATTATATACTTCAACAACAATACCATATGATGATCAATTCTAATGGATGGGACTCTTCAGCAATGAGATGAACCAAATCAGTAACATTTGTTCAATAATGAATAGAACCAGCTACAAAAGAACTCTGGGAAATAAGTGTGAACCACTACATAGCATTTCCAATTCCTTTGTTTTTGTCTGCTTGCAGTTTTGATTTCCTTCAGAGGTTAATTGTACGTTATTTCAAAGTCCAATTCTTCTTGTGCAACAAAATAACAGTATGAATATGTATGCATGTATTATATTTAATATATACTTTAACATCTTTAACTTGTATTGGTCTACCTTCCATCTGAGGGAGGGAGTGAGGGAAAGGAAGGGAAAAAATTTGAACAAAAGGTTTTGCAATTGTCAATGCTGAAAAATTACCCATGCATATATCTTATAAATAAAAACTATATATAAAAAAATTCTATGTATCTGTGAATTTGCAAAACTGCTCAAATAGAGATTAAATATTTTCATTTCTAAAATGCAAGTTTAATAGCATATTACTTTGGTACATTTACATTTTCTGCAGTTAATAAATATGATTATATGCAAAAAAAAAAAGAAATGAAATCTTTTATCATGACCCTTGGATGTAAATCCCCCACCCTCTTTTTCAGCTTATCTTCTAAACTTGACTGTATTGGTTTTGTTTGTTCAAAAACTTTTTTTAATTTAATATAATCAAAATTGTCCATTTTGAATTTTATAATGTTCTCTAGTTCTTAATTGGCCATAAATTCTTCTTCCATAAATTTCCTTCTTCTGAGAATTACATTATCCTTTATACTACTCATTTGCTTATAGTATCAACCTTCATGTCTAAATCATGAAACCATTTTGAAGTTATCTTGGTATAGGGTATTTGGTATTGCTCAATGCCTAGTTTCTGCCACACCATTTTGATTCTTAATTGATCTTAAGAAAATATCTAAAAACTAAAAAATACATTTTAAGGCAAAATCCAAAGTTTTTCCTTGGGATGGAGAAGCCCTGGATTAAATCAGTGGGAAGTAGAAACAAAAGTCATATTCACAAGGATTGTCTAAGGACTTATTCAAAGTTTCCTCTGATTTTGACAATCAGAAAAAAAAAAAATCACTGTCATATCTAGCAGCATCTTGTGACTCTAACTTGCCTCTTAGATTATGGCCTAACTACTCCAATCTTCTCTACATTGTCTTTTGCCCCTTCACTGGAATTTCCTTTCATTTAACAATCACATTGATTCATCTATCTTTATGGAATCCAGGATTACTTTCTGGAACTTTTCCCTTAGAAACTTTTGTTATTTTTTTCCTAAATAGTATCTGTATGTAAAAAGAGAAAGAATTCCTCATGAATTTATGATGTTTAAATATTTACCAAAAAATAATGGCTCTATCCATGTCCTTCAATCCAGAAAAATAATAAACAACTTTACTAAAATGTTTTATATAAGACTGAGTTTTGTGAGCAAAAACAGAGCAAGAGAGCCTTAAATAGCCTTGTTTCTTCCATTTGTAGCTATGCATATATGTTATTGTATACATGCTAGGTGAATTATTGCTTAAAATTTAATTCAACCCTAATGTATAAAGCATGATAAATAGGGTTCTGGACTAGACCTTAAATAAATATATAGTAGTTTTAGCTACACCTAGAAAAGGAGCACAGTCACAACAGTCTAAGTAACTCAGAATCCCTTTCCGCTATGTCCTATGTGCCAAGTTTCTTACATTCAAGAAATCATGGATAATGAAATTGGGAGTTGAAAAGGGTCACTTAACATAGTCACCTATTCTGATACCACCACTTTAGGGAAGAGCAAATTAAGTCAGAAAAGGTGTGTGTGTGTGTGTGTGTGTGTGTGTGTGTGTGTGTGTGTGATGATGATACATTTGACAATAATGGAGAGGGCTATATCAAACTTCAGTTTATAAGAAAGTCCTTTTTAGTAGAACTTCCTAAATCTTCTTTGTATTATGTCCTGTCAGGGATTTTTTTCATATTCTTTTCCCACTTGTGCTCTTGTCACAAAACCTACCCTATTTCACTTTATCTCAATAACCATTCACTCTCCCATTTTCTAATGATTATGGTAAATCCTGTGTCTCATAGAGACACATTATAAAGAAGGGAAATGTAAGTCAGAGAAGTGGAGATATAGTTCCAAGGAATGGTAAAATTATTCATTATTACTGTTAACAATAATATCTAATAGCTTGATGTTTTATAAAGTAATTATATATAAATAATCATAATCAAATAGTCATTAAACTCATATATTATCATTTTGGAGAAGAGGGAAAACTAACTACCCTTTATCACATTTACTCTTCCAAAAGATGCAAATAAATACATTGCTTCTGTGGCAAAGGGAAGATTGCAGCCATGGCTCCTTGACTGAAAACCCAACTCTTTCCATTAACCCACAATGCTTTCTACCTCTATTTTTACTTTCCTATATTGTTAGTGCCTTAGACACAAGATGTATTTTCATATTATTTTTTCCTTTGGAAAAGTGACATGGGAGAAGATCTGTCCCTGTGGAGATAAGCAGGCAGTAATCTTTTCTATTTAAAGATCTCTATTTTGAGCTCAGAGACTGTTCACTGTTGTAAGATTTGACCAAGTATGATTGGAAGAATATAGAATAGGGAAAAGCAGTTTTAAAGCTTAATGAAGGGCAATATGATGCAGTAAAAAGATCAACGATCTGTGAGTCAACAGATCACTGGATTTGAATTTCAAATATAACAAATGATAGTTGCCATAGTCAAGTCCTTTAACTTTCTAAAAATCTATCATGAGTAGAATCATTGATTTTTATTGATCTCATTGACAAAATCAATATAATGATATTTAGATATCTTAAACTAAAGAGACTGTAATGAAACTGAGACTAATTCACTATTGTAAAAAGCTTTGCAAGTCTTCAAGTGCTAAGTGAATTCAGTTATTGCTATTATATAGCATCTTCATGTATGCAAGAAGTACCTGGATTTAATTCTATTCCATCTAAGAAAAGTAAGTATGAGCTAATCAATGGCATTACTTCTGTAAACTGAGGGATATTTATCAGATAACATCTAAGTTCTATGTCAGGTCTAAGTCCTATTATCCTACTATGGCATTAACTGAACATATTTTCATAAAAGTATCTCCTAAAAATTCAAAAGATCAACTCCCATTTAATTGAAAATTAGAGTTTCCAGATTAGAAACATAAATTAAGGGAAAGCATGATTTAGAAATAATTTGGATAATTATAAAGCATTTTGCAATGCAAATTGCCAAATTTGCAAAGTCATATTGTTAGAAAAAAAATTTTGTTGATAATTATAAGCTGCATATACAAAACTATATCCATAGAAAAGTTCTTGGTAATAATTACAAGCTAAAACACAAGATATAAATTATGCCTAAGGAAATAAAAGGACATTGTTCATTGAAAAAAAAAGTAATATAATATAATGGAAAGATAACTCTCAGAGACTGAAAATTTATTCATATTACAAAACTGATTCTCTCACTCGGGAAAAGTTAACAAGTCATATAAGGATCCCATGCATTTATAAAACTGAAAGCTACAGGTCTTCAATGGTGTTAGGGAATATTCTATCTGGGAAATACATATACTAGAGAAATTGCAAGTCTGTGCCCTTCCCTCACCCCTATCCATTGAAAAGTATTTAACTTATTTGTAATTTCCTAATAATTGAAAAAGGGCAGCTGAAACTTAAGGACGTGAGTGAGAAATGCATTGCATTAATTGTGGGAAACCAATCAAATTTTCTTCTTTGTTCTACATCTATTCCAGGCAAAGAGGGACCACATATTTTATGTATAGTTTTTATTATGCTAAAAATGTATTCTCATTGAAATGGACATTATTTTATATTGAATCCTTTTTTATGTTCTGCTATGTACATGGCACTGTTCTATTTTATTTTATTTTCTCATTTTATATTTGAGTTCAAAATAGAGAAAAAAAAGAAACCTACGTAATTTTGGCAAATAAATCAAAAGATGCCAACAATATTGGAAGTAGGAGAAAGCATATTGTAAAGGACTTTTAAGCTTTTAAACTAGGGGAAATTTAAAATAATAATAATAATAATAAATGAAACACAGACATAAAAAATGACCATCAGAATTTCTTCCACAGGGTCGAGTTACTGTTACTCCAACCTACCAATAAAATGTAAAGTGATATGTGAGTACTAGGGCATATGCTACACAATTGTTTATATTTATAGTTCTCAAACAGTCATTTATAAAGAAAAGATTATATTTTGTTATTTATCATTCTGAGCTATGGCTATTTAATTTCAAATCATCTTTTTAGAAGTGCTTTTCTATTACAATAATATTAATTGCCCCCGTTCTTTTTATTTAGTCTTTATGAATTCACAAGGTGTGTTCTTTGTATGAATTCCTCTAATGCCATATATATTAGGGCATAATACTTCCTTATTACACACACACACACACACACACACCTGTATATACATGTACCCACACATATGCTTATCAATCAATGGTCAGAATAGTTATATCATAGTTTATAAGAAACTTTTTTCCCCCATTCTGCTCTCTGTCAGATATCATCTTATTGAATCAAATGAAGTTTGTGAAAATAATCCCAATCTTATACTGAGAAATGATCTATTGATTAGGTGAAACTTTCATTATCTTTACATTTGCTATGTTGTTTAACAAACAGATGGTATTCATTTCTTCATTGTTGGAAGATTTTCCTTCTTCGGAAGTGAAGGAAACATCTAGGAGAATTGATATTTTGTGTCTGATTTTCAACAACAAGGTAAAATATTTGCTGAGTAGAGAAAATGGATGGTTTTAGGAAGAAAGAGATTTCTAATTTCATTAAAGAAGAAGCAAAAAATGGATATGTGACACAGGAGAAATAATTGCAAACTGAATTCAATTCAACTGATTAAAACTGAATGCAAAAATAAGGAAATGCATGCTAAATACTACTTTTCTAATTATGTTTATTTAGTTGTTTTAATTCTATCTGACTCTCCTTGATTCCACCTGGGATTATTTTAGCAAAGATGCTGGAATGATTTGTTCTTTCCTTTTTCAGTTCATTTTTCTGACAAGGACATTGAGGCAAACCAGGTTAAGTGCCTTGGTCACATAACTATGAACTGTTTGAGGTTAAATTTGAACTTATATATTCCTGAGTAGTGGTCCTGTGCGCTAATAAGCTACCTCTGTGTCTTTTCATAACAATTGGACTTATCCAAAAGTATAATGTGATTTTTGTCTTGGAAGATAATCATCATTTTCAACAGCAGTGATATTTAAATATAAATTTAATGTGTGCAATGATATTTTCAAACACATTCTTATTTTATCTTTACAATAATCCTGGGATATCAGTTTTATTTTTATTCTCATTTTACAAATTAGCAAATTGAAACAGAGTTTAATTGAATGCCCAGAGGCACAAAAATATATCTGTAACCAAATTTGAACTCAGGATTTCCAGACACTAGGTCCTATGTTTTTTGTCACTGTCTTTACTGATAAATACTGGTTAGATGGGTTTGTTGCTTGCGGGGTTGTTGAAGTGAAAATTCTCTTGAAACTTTGTATTAAATGACTAGTGGACCTCCTTCTGGCTCTAAAGATGTATGGTTATGTTGACATTCAGTAATCAATTTAATTGAATGTATCTTGTTTTAATTTAACAGAGGGTAAATACACTATAAGAACATGATCATGTAAATGTGGAAATATGTATAGAAGAATTGTACATGTTTAACATATATTGGATTTCTTGCTGTCTAGGGAAGTGTCTAGAGAATGGAAGGAGAAAATTTGGGGATTTTGTAAGGTGAATATTGAAAACTATCTTTGCATATATTTTTGAAAATGAAAAGCTATTACTTAAAATAAATAAAAAATATATCCAATTAAAAAATGAAATATGCTTTAAAATTAGAAAAGAACATGATCATATGATCATTATGCAATATGCAAAAGTTGAAAATGATCTGCTAAGAAAGACAAAAAAAAAGTAGATTAAATTGATAATATTGAAAGAAGTGTTGGAGAGATGATATAGGTTGATAAGAATATGTTAAACTATACAAAGAGATTGCACAGCTCATTCACACTTATTTGTTTCTATTTTCTCTTTCAAGGAAAATTATTTCTGGACAGATAATTAAAGAGCAATTATGCAACAACATTACTGAGGATTTAAATTTAATTATATTTCGGAAATGGCAGTGTTATAGACAAACCACATATCACAGTGACCAGTGGAGTGATGTGTGGAGAAGACCATAAGACCAAGGACAGTAGAAGACTATCATCAACCTTGGTGCATTAGAATTATAAATTGTCCTTCTTGATATATTCTAGTCACAACTATTTTCTATTTCTGAGTGTGTATTTGTGTGTATATCTCTATTTGGGGGAGCTCCTTTTCTGCATATTCACTCCAGTGCTGATCAGTGGACTTGAGAAATCATATCTCCCAAAATTTGTTAATAATTCATTTGGGTAAATATCTTTAAAGCTCAGTTGATCCTCTGGCTAAAAACAGAACATCTCATGAAGAGCCATTAAGTTATTGATTTTTGAATCATACAAATAAAGTACAATTAATATGTGAGAATGTATTCCATGTGGAATGTTTTCTCTAAATAGGAAGAAGAGTTTGTCTTTAAATGGTGCACTTAAAACATACAATATCAGAGTTGGAAAAGAGCTAAAAATTTTAACACCAGAGCCAGAGGGTACATTTGAATATGGAATATTAGATTTAGAAGAACTTAGAAATCATTGTATCTCAACATTCTCATCACACACACACACACACACACACACACACAAACACCACACAGAGATATTGTGTCCATGAATAAAAGTGAATTTCATATCTAGAATTGACTAATCTTCAATGTTTAGATAGATAGATAGGTAGGTAGGTAGGTAGAAATCACAAAATGGAAGGAACAAATATGACTCTTGTGCTACAGTTTATTCTCCTCGGATTTTCTGATCTTCCCAACTTACAAGGATTTCTCTTTGGAATTTTCTTACTCCTCTATTTGGGTATCCTTTTAGGAAATGGTCTTATCATTATAATAACCAAAATAGATCCATCTCTCCAAACACCTATGTATTATTTCCTTGGAAATTTTTCTTTCTTAGAAATATGTTATGCATCAGTCACTGTTCCCAGAATGCTGACAGACCTCTGGACCCACAATGGGAATATTTCTCTGTGGGCCTGTGCTACACAGCTTTGCCTTTTTCTTATTCTAGGAGTCACAGAATGTTTCCTTCTGGCTGTGATGGCATACGATCGTTATGTGGCCATTTGTAAGCCTCTGTATTATTTTCTCATCATGAAACATCATGTTTGTGTTGGACTTGTGATTGGTTCTTGGATTCTTGGAATCCCAGTTGTGATAGGACAGACATATCAGATTTTCTCTATGCCCTTCTGTGGTTCTAGAAAACTTAATCATATTTTTTGTGATATTTACCCAGTCCTTCAAGTGGCTTGTGGAGACACATCCATGAATGAATTTTCTGTATATGCTGACATTGTACTTTTTGCTTCGATTCCCTTCATATTAATACTGAATTCCTATATTAGAATCATCATTACTATCATGAAGTTACCATCAGCCACAGGAAGATCTAAAGCTTTTTCAACGTGCTCCTCCCACCTCATTGTTGTCAGTCTATTTTTTGTGACTGCAGTCATGGCACATTTACAAATAAAGACCACCCATTCAGCAGCAACTGATAGGATTCTCTCTCTTTTGTATACAACTATGACTCCATTATTTAACCCCATTATATACAGTCTGAGAAACAAGGATGTCATTGTTGCATTAAGAAAATTATTGCCTATATAAATAGTATAATAAAATGCATAGTTGAATTTAGTAAGCCACATTTGCTTTAGAAAACTTTTCAAATTTCTTACCAAAATCTATTTCTGATTAAAACTTTCCAACCCTGTTAGTTTTTTTGTAAATTTGAGACATCTATTTTTCCTAATCCTATCATGATTGAAATTGTGTCTATATATTAATAGACATCGATTGTATTGTATATTTAAAATTCTGATTTTGGGTAGTTGACTTCATTTGATATGAATGAGAAAATCAATGTTATTACCACAGTAAAACAAATTATTTGCAACTTCTTTAAATTTGAGGCTATCTGAAGATAATTATTAAAGAAATCCTACAAGTGCTCCAAGTTATTCACTTTATATTGATAAATCTAGTCAGAAATTTAAGGATTTGTCTTACACTTTAAGTCATTATTGATTTGATTATTTAATTGATACTCTCAGTTCTTGTAATTGTATTGATCCTTTTTTCATATAATCTGTAGTCAGTAATTTGACAGTCAGAGGGATGAAAAAGAAGGGGACCGAATTTTTGCTTTTTCTCTTAAAATCACAAGTAATTCAACTTTTTTTCATCACTTCCATTTCCCAACATGGAACACCATAACAGCCAGGTTTTCTTTAGCATTCTCAGAATTTTCCATTCTTCCTCTTGAATAGTATCAACTATTGATAGGTATTACCAACACAATGCCTGATTAAATTATAGACTTCATTCAGGAAAAACTTGTAGTCACAGTGTGCCTTCTAATTTATGTTTAATTTAAAATATTCTTAATGGAGACCCTCTTAAATTTTTGGAGAGTACATGTACTAGACTTGCTACCAAAATAAAGGTCTACAGAGTATTGTGTTAATTTTATTGTTGTATGCCTGTTAAATCTGGACACTATACCATGCCAGGAAACTGATTCACTTTCACTTGAATTGTCATAAGAAGACTCTGACAATCACCTATCAATACAACATACCAGACACTGAGGTTTTTTTTTCCCTCAAATTAAACTGCCAAACATTCCAACTTTACTAGAGAGAACACAACTCCATTAGACTGGATGCATTGATGTCAAATGTCCTTCTGTTTGGTCAGCTACAGTTGGACACACTGTAACTCAACTCTAAAACAGTGATGCCATTTTGGTCTTCTTTGAATAAGAAAGACAACAAGCAAATTTTGGAAATTCACATGATACTATTTAATTGTTGACTATTTGACTTTTCAAGACTTAACTCACCATAACTAAAAAGTAACAGCTAAATATATATTCCTGAAGGAAAGTGTCTTTTTAAGTTACCCAAGAAACCTTTTTTTTTTTTTCATGGATGTTATGTATTTCTTATTCATCCAGAAGATATTATCCTTATGTTTCTTGCCTGAATCATTACAAATTGAAATACATACATGGGTATATATATATATATATATATATATATATATATATATATATATACACATACATACATAGATAAGTTTGAACATATATATACGTACACAAATGCATGTACATATATCCATACACTGTATAAATATGTAAATATAAATATCTGTACATAAATCAATATCTCCTTACCTCCTGGTATTCACTGTAGAAACAAGCTTTCTCATTACCAAACAATAAACTTCATAAACTTGTTCTTTAACATATTCTCTGTATTTTATTTGGTGACTATGTACATTTTATGTTTTGGGAGAGCCTAAACTCCTGTTATAATACATTTTGGAGATTTAGATTCCTATAATATAATGTAGAGTTTATTTAGAGGATGTCAAAATGATGTTCATCATGGACAATGCTGAAAAGTTATGCAAAAGATACTCAAAAAGTTAAAAAAAAAGCTTCCAATGTATTTTCCAGATGTAAATATTTGATCATTTGATCTTATAAATTTCTGCATCTAGTCAACTTCCCAAGAATAGGATCTACTCAGTTTGATAAGAAATTATACAAATATACACAAGGATATTTATTATGGCCTTTCATGATCCTTACCTTACCTTAAATAATATAAAGATATACATTAGCATGTACCTAAAAGAATGAGAAATAATTCTTTGTTCTTAATTACAAGGACAGCCCCACTGATAACAATTTGGTTCTAGCTCTTGGAATAACATATGCCGTTGGAAAGGAAAACCCTCCTTTTTAGCTTATGAAAACAGCAATAGATCAATAATTAAACACATCTATTAAGGAATTAGTATTATTATTATCACTGTTGTTACTAAATGATAATTACTTTTGCCTTTCAGGTTTATTCTAGAAAGACTGAATTGAAGAAGCTAATATAAAGTGTTGCACTTCTTCCTGGGAAGAGGTTCACTACTGGTTGCATTAGAATAGAAGCCCTTTAAAATTCAAATTTTATATTGTCATTCAGATCCAAAAAGTCAGAGAACAGAATTCCTCTTTTCCTCCTAAGATGATTTTTCCCTTTATGAAAACAAATCAGAGATCTGAGAAGGTTTTCCTGTCACACAAGTAGCACTACTTATTTCTAATGACTGTTAAAATAAAATAGGTTGGTCATACTTGTATAGTGATTACAATGTGCATTGGTAAGAAAACTGAATTATATGGCATTTTGGTGATGGCAGAAGAAGAAGGTATTCTTGCTCAATGAAATCTCAATTCTTTAGAATGAAATTATTGCTTTTCCTTATAATTCCTACTGGTTACATTTGTATCTCATAATCTCTCTCTTTACCTCATTCCTTGTGCTAAGATTAATCTGCTTTATATTTATTTGGAATATAGAGCCAGAAGTAAATCTATGACTAATCCAATATATATCTCATGGATTCCTTACATCTACCCATTTCTAATTTCAGAGAGATATAGGTGAAAAACAAATATTAACTTCTCTGATATAAAATTAATATAGTTAGCTGGATTTCAAATAATCTTCTGAAACTTGGACAAATCATTTTACCATATCAGCTTTCTTTTTGAATGTCTTATAAATGAATTGAAAAATCTTAACACAGAAAGAACTATATTTAATATTATATAAAAGAGAGGGTTATTATGATCATCAAGGATAGATAAAATTGAAAAGAATCATTCAATATCATTTTTGCGTTTGAAGATAACATGGGTATCAAACTTTAGAGAGATCTTTATTTTACTCAAAACAATTTTGTGAGACAGATAATATAGGAACTATACTCAATGTTGTATTAAAAAAATGGTTACAATGAGGTGTTTTGTTTCACCAATCATTAAAGAGTTATTTGATTTCTAAGGCAAAATTGCAAGCATGATCCTCTGCCTTTAAATCCAGAATTTGTTACACTATCCCATGCTGCCTCATTACTATGTACTAAGTATACTGGACTTCGAGTAAGAAATATACAGTTAATTAAAAATTAACAAGTGACCTGGGGAGAAGGGTTCTTCCCAGAAAAGAGAATAGGACAGGAGCTTCCTATTTAAAGAGCTACTTTGAGCTCAAAATATATTTTAATAAGAATACTGATCCCTATTACATGATCCAGTTCTGATTCCTAGAAACATTAAATAAAACAATCAGTGGTACTTAATTGGAACTTCACATGCTGAACTAAGGGTTTATGGGGCCTAGTTTAAAATATCTTCTCTGATTTTTAGTGTCTGCATAGTTAGTTTACATTTTTTACATGTATGAAAGGGAGGGGTTTGAGTGAATGGTCTTGGAGTTTTATTGCAATCATCTCTAAATGTGTGATCTCAGAAATAAGTGAAGTAATATCCTATATTGGGAATATTGTTGAACTCATATAATAAAGAATACTGGGTATCCAATCTCACTTGTGTCATTTAGCAATAGGGTAAAATTGAAAAAAAAAAACATTTAGCATTCGTAAGCCTCATATTTCTCATACTCAAAATGTAAAAATTTTGTAATTGATAGTAACTGATGTGGTACTTATCTCCTCAAGTTTTTGAAATTCTAATAATTTAATGTGTATATAGAATTCAGCTCCTTAAAATGTTATGTTAATGTCAGTTATTACAGGTTTACATATTTTACAATGCACTCATCAAAGAAAGAAATATCTAAATCTGATTTCCATTCATTTCAGAAAGGTAAGAGGAAACGTTTAATGCTTCATTTACTCTGGCTTTAGGGGTAATGGAACATTGTCAACTGATTGTGAAGAAGCATGGTAAAAGAGAAAGAAATCTGATTCTGGAATAATAAGATCTGGCTTCAAATTCTCTAAATCTTAGCAAGTCACTTGCTCTTATCTCACTTTCTTGAAATATAGAATGAATAACTTCTTTTACTGATTGAGATATGTTCCCTATGGTTTCTAATTTCACTATTTGCTCTATAATCATATGACCCTTCTCAGGAATCAAGACTGAGAAAATTGGATGGTTACATTGATATGAATTCTTAATGAGAATCTCAACCTCAAGAAGTTATAAGGCACTTTTTATATTGACATATGAATTTTATCCAGCTGAAATGAGAACATAACAAGGGTAGATGTGTGCAAGTCATAAAACTCTTTTATAAAGTAAAGGTTTGTTCTATCACTATTCATATTTATAATAGCAAAAGTTAATGAGATAAAAATAGTGGGATATCCATAATGGATGCAAAAGCTATAAAGATATATACTATTTTTATTTTGATGTGATTGGGCAAATATAAATTAAAATACATTTGAACTACATTAAACTCAGGAATATTGCTTTCTTTAAAGCGATCAAACATTAAAGATGAGATTACCACTATATTCATTATCATATCTTTCCTTTAAAAAAAATCAGTGAGATCACCTACTTGTTGCAGATAAAGTCACAAGGATAGCATGAGAATTGAAATGTTTTAGAGTGAGGATCATCTCTATGAATACATTTAATAAACTATATGAAAATAAATATATATATATATGTATATATTATATATATATATATAACTGGAATCTTAAAAGAATTTTGTAGATATAATTTAAGTATGTTTTATAAAGGTAATTTAAAAATCAATGATTAACATTTCAGCTCCTTTAATGCATGTGTGTGTGTGTATGTGTATATGTTTGCATGTGAGAGAATGGGTGTGTGTGTGTGTGTGTGTGTGTGTGTGTGTGAGGGGGTATGGAATGTGGCAAAAAGAGAGACAGAAAGACACACAGAGCAAGATACAGACAGACAGAGGCAAAGTGACAGAGACGGAGACACAGAGAGAGCTATTGTATGATGTGATGTAATACTCTTGGATGGATTTGGAGTTGCTTCAATGACTAGAACAAGAAATCTAGGAAAGTATACTTGATATCTGTATTGTGCTGTTGACTAGAGTTTTTGTTTTCAGTCATGTTTAACACTTTGTAACCATAGTTAGGGTTTTCTTGGCAAAAGTATTAAATGCTTTGACATTTTCTCCATCAGGTTAGACAAAGAATTGGAAGATTTATTCAATTATTATTTTACTTCCCATTTTCTGCCAAAGACAATTATGTGTGAAAAGTAAAAGACAATATACTTATGACAATTAATATGTTAATATCTATAAATAATAGGAAATAAGGGAAAAAAAAACACTCAACCCTCCAAGTCACTTGGACCAGATGAACTATATTCCTGAGAATGGGGAATATTTGATTGTTTACAAACTACTTCAATAACTGGATAAAAGAAAGATATATGATGGAGAAGTACAAGTATTATCTTAAAATTTTAAGAGGAAGGAGGAATGAGAAAGACAGAGAGACATAGAAAAAGAGACAGAGTGAGAGATAGTCACACAGACACACAGACACACAGACACACACACACACACACACACACACACACATACCACCACCTGCATACACACATAGACCATATAAGGAAAATATAGTAAATCCTTGACCTGATTTAAGTCAAAGTTTTAATGACTCAGAATCTGTGGCGTTTTTCTTCTTTAATATAATAATGGTTCTCTCTGGGAGAAGGTTTCTTGGGGAGGTTTTCAGGAGGCAGCCTTAGTTTCAGTTAAAAGTAATAATCACACAAATCTCAGTCAGGTGATAAAAGTTCAGATCTTTTTAGTGTCTCCTATATAGCCTGGTTAGTTTTCTTAGAAGCCTCTCTCTCTCCTTGGTTCCAAGAGCTCTTGCAGCTTTGTCCTTTGCTTTTGCCTCTGTTCCTTCAGTCTCCAGCCAGCACCAAGGTGGAAGATGAAAAGAATCTTGCCTCAGAGAGAGGGCTTATGGGCTTCCTCCCAGAGTGCTCCTCTCCAATCCCAATCAATGTTCTGAAGTAAGTCCTTCCCCGAAGCGAAGAGCCTCTTTAGATATGATCTCCCAAAGGTTAACTCCTTCTTCTGGAGGCAGGGCTTAAGGGAAATGTGGATTCGGATATCTCATACTGAACCCTGAAATCTCCCAAACGTGTGAACTCCAATGAGTACTTAAATACTTTTTGCTTATATGGGCTCTCTAAAGGTGTGAACACAAGCATTGTTTCTATCAGTTATACTTAGTACCTTGTTTCAAGTTCTGGCCCATAACATCTCCTCATAGGATCAGATTAATCATACTGAACCATGCTAAATTAGTCAATTATTGTCTCTATCAACTCTAATGACTTAAAAATTTGTAAAGATTGCAACAAGAATCCCCATCCACTTACACCATTATTAAGCATCTAAATGCTACTGTTTATTATGCATCTTACATGAGTTTTTTCTTAGGTGAGAATATTCCACAAATGACAAAATCATGAGGTTTTGAACTAGAAAGGACTACAGAGGGTACCTAATATATTCTGTCTTTCTTTCCAATAGCATCTTGTCTCAGAGAAGTATAGATTAAGGCCCATAAAAAAGATACAAAGTAAACAAGTTCCTACAGCAAACTGGAAAGCTAGACTTTTCATTAATAATTTCCAAATTTTAATTTAGTTCATTATTGTGCTCACAACTTGCCATACCACTACAATGACAACACACTGTGATTCTTGTTAGATAATTTTAGGAGAACAACTGTTTTAGCCTAAATTTTTATTTTTTTTATTTGCTTTTTTGGCTGCTTATATTCCTTTGAAAGCAAATTTCTATCTTTTTCTCTGGAGAAAATTGGGAGAGCAGAAAGTTTTCTGACCTTATCCACTGACTTTTTTTTTAAGGCAATACTTTAACAGCATCATCTTTTATCATTTTGCATAGGTCAGCTGGAATTCCATTACCTATACTACACCTTTAATTATCTTCTAAAATAATGTTCAATAGTCATGGTGATGGGGAGCAACCTTGTTTAACCCCTGATGCTATTGGGAATGTTATTAGTTTATCTCCATTATATATGACACTTGCTGATAGTTTTAAAAGGATGCTACTGATCATTTTAAGGAAAGCTCCATTTATTCCTATTCACTCTATTGTTTGTTTATTTGTTTTTGTTTTGAAAGTTTTTTATTTTCAAAACATGTGCACAGATAATTTTTCAACATTGACCCTTGCATAGCCTTGTGTTCCAAATTTTCCCTTCCTTCCCCCCAACTCCCTCTCCTAGATGTAAAACAATCCAACATATATTATACATATTAAAATATATGTTAAATCCAATATATGTATATATGTTTAAACATTTATCTTACTACAATAAGAAATTTAGATCAAAAAACAAAGAAAATTAGTAAGAATACAAAATGCAAGCGAACAATAACAAAATCAGTGAGAATTTATGCTGTGATCCACATTCAGTTCCCACAGTGCTCTTTCTGGGTGTAGATAACTTTCTTCATCACAAGATCATTGGAACTGGCCTCAGTCATCTCATTGTTGGAAAGTCATGTCCATCAGAATTGATCACCATATAATATTGCTGTTACTGTATACAATGATGTCCTAGTTCTCATTTCACTCAGCACCAGTTCATGTAAGTCTCTCCAGACCTCTCTAAAATCTTTTTTTTCTGATTATCTCTTACAAAAAATAATATTCCATAACACTCATATACCATAACTTATTTAGCCATTCTACAACTGATGAACATCCAATCAGTTTCCAGTTTCTTGACACTATAAAAGGGCTACCACAAACATTTTGCACATGTGGGTCCCTTTCCCACCTTAAAGATCTCCTTAGGATATAAGCCCAGTAGAAACACTGCTGAATCAGAGGATTTGCAAAGTTTCATTAGTTTTTGAGCACAGTTCTGGGAATTTTTTGGCCAAAATACAGCAGTGTTTGCTATTCTGTCTTGGTTCTTAAGCCAATGGATCAGTAGACTAGTTGCAAGACCTCCAACACAACTACAGCAGGCAAATAGTATAGACTGGGACTTTGGAAATCCACCAAGCCTGGAAGGAAGTCAGCCCCAGGGCAGAGTGAAGCCACTATCACCTTTAGAGGAAATTGGTATAATATCCCCTTTGCCCTAAGACCTCAACCTTTCAAAATGAGCAAAAAACAAAAAACAGTTCTCACCATAGATAGCTTTTATGGAGACAAGGAAGAACAAACTCAACCTCTGATATCACTAATGGCAAAACATCTCCATATGAAGCCTCGGAGAGAAATATGATTTAATCTCCATCTTACAAGACTCTCTTGGAAGACTTCAAAAATGATCTTAAAAGAGAGAAGAAAAAAGAGGAAAGGAAATGAAAGCTTTTCAAGAGAGTTTGGAAAAATGAAACATATCTGAAGAAGACTCCTTTAAACTGATTTGGCAAAATGAAAAAAAAAATAATATAACTCCTTAAAAACAGATTTGGCAAAATGGAAAAAGAAAATACCTGCTCAAAAAACAGAATTTGTGAAACATGAAAAAAATTCAATAAACAAATGAACTTATTTAAAAGTTCAATTGGCAAATTGCAAAAGGTGATTTTAAAAAAGCTATGAAGAAAGTAATTCACTAAAAATTAGAACTGAACAAATGGAAGTGAGTGACTCAATGAGACATCAAGAACCAGTCAAACAAAACAAAACAAAATGAATAAATAGAAGAAAATGAACAAATCATTTTACCATAGGCTCCTTTTTTTGGACTATTATAAATGCATTGAAAAATGCCATCACAGAAGAACTCTGCTTAATGTAATAAAATTTTAGAAGGAAAGGAAGGGTATTAAAACATATGGTTGTTAAAAATGAAAAGAATCATTCAATATCACTTTTACAAACATTTAGAAAATAACATAGACACAAAACTTTAGGTAGATCATTAGAAATACTTTATTCTCAATAACTCTATGACACAGAGAATACAGGAATCCTACTCTATATTTTGTAGAAAATTTTTAAAAAATCGAACAAACATTTCAATGTAATTTTATAATTCACCAATCACTAAAATGCTATTAAATGGCAGATATAAGGTTGTAAGCAATTAAACTCAGAGTTCTTCTCCCTATCACATGCTGCCTCATTACTACGTGCTAAGTGCATTGAACTTAGAGTAAAAGGCATATAGCTAATTAACAAATAACAAGTGACCTGGGGAAAAGGACTGATCCTATGGAAGACAGTAGGCTAGAACTTTTTTCCATTTATATAATGCAGGTTGCTTTGAGCTCAGAACTTTATATATATAAAAATGTTGGTCCCTTTGTACATGATCCAGTTATGATTCCTGCAATCATTGAATGGAAATCTCAGTTGTGCTGAATTTGAAACTCTGGTGCTGGACTTAAGAGTTATGGAACATAGTGTAAAATATCTTTTCTGATTTCTACTATCTGCATAGGTAATATACTTCATTTAATTACCATGGATATTTTATTGGTACATTGTACATCTAAGAAATGAAGAGGTTAGAGTGAATGGTCTCTAAGTTCCATTCCAATCATCTCCAAATTTATCATCTTGAGAACAACAGAGCTTATGACCTACAGTGGGAAGAGAGTCGAGCTCATTTTACAGGGAATACTTTATATCCAATCTCACTCATGGCACATAATATCATCGTAAAGCTGAACACATTTTTCAGCATTCATGAGTTGTAGATTCAACAAAGTCAAAATGATGGGCAAGATAAACGATGTAGTACTTATAGAGTTTTTGTAATTCTTATGATCTAATGTATATTCAGGATTCTGTCACCTAAAATACATTATGCTAATGTCTATTATTACAGAATCCCTTTGTTTACAATGCATTCATTAAGAAAGATGGATCTGAATCTGTTTTTCCTCCATTCATGAAAGGTAAGGGAGTACTTTTAATGGTTAATTTACTCTGGATTTAGGGGTGATTAAGTGTTTTCTAGATGATTGTGAGAAAGCATTGTATAGGGAAAGAAATTTCACTTTGGAATCACAAGATCTGGTTTCAAATTCTCCTCTAAAGCTTACATATATGAAGTTTAGCGAGTCACTTAAATTCCTTGTGTCTTAGTTTCTTGATGTATGAAATGAATGGGTTACTCTAGGTAACCTCTTATGTTGGTTGATCTATGTTCTTCATTTCTAACTTCATCATTTGCTTTGTATACAAATAATATTCACAGGAAACACGATTCAGTAAATAGCTTAGTTACATTGACATAAATGTTTAAGAGATATCTTAACCTCAAGATGGCATATGACACTTATTAGTTTTAAATTTCAATCATATCTAATTCAAATGTAAGTATAACACAAGTAGTTACTTGCAAATTATACAGCTGTTGCCTAGTACAAAGGATTATTCTATTGATTTTCATATACATAAAACCTCATAAATTATAATCAGATATGTTATCCACAATTGGTACAAAGTTAAAAGAACAGAATTTTAAAATTATTTTTGTTTTCATGACTTGGAAAATATCAATTAAAAATTAAAGTGAATTACATTATAAGCTCAGGAATATGTTATCCTTTAAGGTAATCATTGCCTAAAAAAGGAAAATAAACACTACTTTCTTTCTAGAAAGATTTAAGAGTAAGAATGATCTCTATTCAGATGTAAAAAAAAAATTAAATAAGCTAACATATCCATTTTGGTTGACTCAGAGTCTCTAGATAAAATCCAATCTAATTTAATATATTTTCCTTTGAAAATTACAGCCAATGGGATAGAAAAGTGTCTGGACACAAATTACCTTCTATGATTTCTTCTGCCATTGAAGGTGGCACGCGTGTGTACACACATACACACACACACACACATCCTGAATATATACAGCCACCAATATTTGAAAATAACATAAAATTTATTATGTGAAAATTATGATTTTAACGTTTAAAGATATCTTTCAAATATCATAGATAGTTCCAAAAATAACATTCCTGATATTCCTGGTTTAATCAAATCTTGTTATAGAAAAGTAAAAAAAAAAAAAAAATAAGAAAAGTTGCTCGACAAAGTAACGTTTTATATACTATTTTCCCTTCACCACTCCACTAAGAAAATGGAAGCACCAAATGCATTTTAATGTCCTTAATACAATAACTAGTAACACATAATTGAGATTTCTTCTGTCTCCTCAATTTGACATTACCTTTCTCAATTATCACATTCTTTTTTTATATCAAAGCATGGTACTTACATTCATATCTTACAAATCACTTAATTTTTATATGGATTTGAAACTTTGAATTTAACAAAAAAGACTTCTATAATTAATAAATTTCAGTTTATATTGGACCTTAATATCTTATTGATCTCCTGCAAGATTGTGCTATGTTTGTATAAATAGGCAATCCAAAATGCAAAACAAAGTGAAAAGTAACGAATGAATGAAGTAGTAGATGGGCAACTTGAATTATCTGAACAACTGATATGTCTTTTGATTTTTTTTTGCCAAATAAACCAATTTATTAATTCCAATAAACCTGGTGAGGTAGATGATAGCATTTTATTATTTTTTGAATGAAAAGACAGCATAAGAGAATAATAAATCAGAGTCATCAAGTAAATAGAAGAAGGAGGAAATGAAACTATATGTTGTTGATTCATTTCAAGGTCTCTTTTATTTTTTTATTCTTTTTTATTTGTTCTTCTATTTATCTATTAATCCAATGATTAATTTTTGCCTCTTCTGGGCAAAAGTAAAAATCAAGGAGGGGATAAGATTCAATTCAGGTATATGTGAAGATATATGTTGTAATTGATTAATAAAACTGCAGAGTCGACAGGCTTAATCAATTTTCATTTTACTTCTTTTTCTCTGCCCAAAACAATATTTTAATTGTAAAAGACAAAATATTTCTGACATATAAAATGTCCATACCTATTAAAATAATAAGAAAAGAAGAAAAGCTTAATTCAAGTCACTTGGACAAGATGAACTATGTCCTGGAGATCTTAGAAAAATTGTTGCCATATTTGGTTGCTGATGGGCTACTTATAATCACTGAGAAAATGAGAATGATATACCATGGTTGGTGAAGGGCAAATATAAACTTGAGCTTTTAAATTGAAGGAAAATTAATTATCTGAACTATGGGAAGAAGAATTTGATTTGGAATTCTGATAACTTGGTAAAAAAAATCCTAAAAATGTTTTAGCAAAATGTAAACAGTTAATAACTAGAAATAGAAAAAAAAATTTACAAAGGACGAAAATGATTTCATCAAAACCAACATCACTCTAATCTTGCTTCCTTTTTTTCAAAACATATATTAAGTTGTGAGTTTAGGGGGAAATTGTAGATTTATTATACATTTGTGCTTCTTGATTGCTTGTGTGTGTATTTGTGTGTATAAAATCATATTGATGGATTTGGAGCTGATTCAATGCCTATGTAGAACAAGAAATGCAAAAAGTGTATGATATCTGTATTGTGTTATCAGCCTTTGTCCTCAAAATTTGGGATTTTCTTGGCGAAGATAGTAAAATTGTTTGACATTTTCTTTCACAGCTAACTTTACAGATTAGAAAACTGAGACAAATATGATTAAAGAAATTGCCCAAGATCATAGTTTAAGTGTCTAAGGCTAGATTTGCATTCAGGAAAAGGAGTCATTCTGAATCCAGGCCTGGTATTTTACCTGCTGTGCCACATGTCTGTGGTGATATTTTAAATCCTTCTGTACTATCCTATAAGCATCATTTATGCTTTCCATTCGGAACATTATTGAGAGTAATTTGTGACAATCTAGGCAGTTAGACTGTGCAGTGTTTAGTGCGGAGTTCAAAGTCAGGAAGACCTTGGTATAAATATGGCCTCAGACACTTACAAGGTGTGTAAGCCTTAGAAAGTCATTTAAGCTTTCCGGCCTTAATTTTGCCAACTGAAAAATTGAGATCATAATGACTTACCTCCCAGGGACATTGTAAGAATCAAATAAGCCAGTATTTATGAAGTATTTAATATGTTATTTTTCTTATAGTTAAGTAAATGTTTAATTTCCCCTTACCTCTAACTGAAAGGGGACTTATTTAGTCTTAAAACATATTTGCTATATTACAATAAAACCACTCTTGAATGATAATGAAATTAGAAGTCAGCCAGTGGGATATATAGTAAGTATGCATAATGCTTCATTTTTAATATCCTGACATCACCTTACTCATGATTAATAAACTTCTATCACCTACAGCTACAGAAGGGAATTCAAGGGAGACCAGTTAGAAAACACAAGATTCCAGTCTCAAGTGAGTTTATAATCTACTAAGAGACACAAATACAATACACATTATACACATATATTAATACACATATGCAAATATACACACATATATGTAAGCACAGAATATAGAGAAATATAAATATATATATACACACATATATGTGTGAATACACACACACTTTATATAAAGCTCAGGAATATGTTATCCTTTAAGGTAATCATTGCCTAAAAAAGGAAAATAAACACTACTTTCTTTCTAGAAAGATTTAAGAGTAAGAATGATCTCTATTCAGATGTAAAAAAAAAATTAAATATCAGAGTTCAACATGACCTAAGACAAAATGTCAGAGATTAGTTAGATTTTAAAACATAAACTATTAGATTTATTTATTTTTAATAGCCTTTTATTTACAGGTTATATGTATGGGTAACTTCACAGCATTGACAATTGCCAAACCTCTTGTGCCAATTTTTCCCCTCCTTCCTCCCACCCTCTCCCCCAGATGGCAGGATGGCACGCGTGTGTACACACATACACACACACACACACATCCTGAATATATACAGCCACCAATATTTGAAAATAACATAAAATTTATTATGTGAAAATTAGCTTGTGAAAGACATCAAAAAATGCAGGTGGGCAAAATATAGGGATTGGGAATTCAATGTAATGGTTTTTAGTCATCTGCCAGAGTTCTTTTGTTGGGCGTAGCTGGTTCAGTTCATTACTGCTCCATTGGAACTGATTTGGTTCATTTCCTTGCTGAGGATGGCCAGGTCCATCAGAATTGGTCATCATATAGTATTATGCCCTGCTCGTTTCACTCAACGCCAGTTTGTGTAAGTCTCTCCAGACCTTTCTGAAATCATCCTATTGGTCATTTCTTACAGAACAATAATATTCCATAATATTCATATGCCATAATTTATTCAGCCATTCTCCAGTTGATGGGCATCCACTCAGTTTCCAGTTTCTGGCCACTACAAAGAGGGCTGCCACAAACATTCGTGCACATACAGGTCCCTTGCCCTTTTTTATAATCTCTTTGGTATATAAGCCCAGTAGTAACACTGCTGGATCAAAGGGTATGCACAGTTTGATAACTTTTTGAACATAGTTCCAAATTGCTCTCCAGAATGGTTGGATGTATTCACAATTCCACCAACAATGTATTAGTGTCCCTGTTTTCCCACATCCTCTCCAACATTCTGCATTATCTTTTCCTGTCATTCTAGCCAGTCTAACAAGTGTGTAGTGGTATCTCAGAGGTGTCTTAATTTGCATTTCTCTGATTAATAATGATTTAGAGCATCTTTTCATATGGCTAGAAATGGTTTCAATTTCTTCATCTGAGACTTGTCTGTTCATATACTTTGACCATTTATCAATTGGAGAATGGCTTGATTTCTTATAAATAAATCATTAGATTTAAAAAAAATGTAACTTATGAGAAACGTAACTGAAAATCCTCATTTTACAAAGCAGGAAACAGTCCTTATATGAGGAAGTAAATATCATTGCTGAATTCAGTATTTCAAGAAAAGGAGTCCATGGAAATAATGGCAGAAGCAAATCTCAGCTTTGTGGAAGAACTTATTCTTTTGGGTTTCTCTGACTTACCTCATCTCCAAGGTATTCTCTTTGGTATTTTCTTATACATTTACATAAATATCCTGATAGGAAATGGTCTCATTATTGTAATTACAAAATCTGATGCAACACTCCAAACCCCCATGTACTTTTTTCTAGGCAATTTTGCCTTTTTGGAAATCTGCTACACATCAGTCACTATTCCCAGAATGCTTTCAGATCTTTGGACTCAAAACACAAATATTTCTTTGCTGGCTTGTGCAGTTCAACTTTGCTTCTTTCTTATTCTGGCAGCATCTGAGTGTCTTCTCCTAACTATGATGGCATATGACCGATATGTGGCCATTTGTAAGCCATTATATTATACACTTATTATGAATCACAAAATATGTGTCCAACTAGTACTTGCCTCCTGGATCTCTGGGGTTCCCATAATGATTGGCCAGACATATCAAGTTTTCTCTTTACCTTTTTGTGATTCTAATATACTTGATCACATTTTCTGTGACCTGCCACCATTAATGAAGTTAGCCTGTGAAGACACATTTTGGAATGAAGTTACATTCTACACAATAATTGTCTTATTTGCTTTTATTCCCTTTTTGCTGATATTTTACTCCTATATCAGGATCTTCATTACCATCCAAAAGCTTCCTTCAATAATAGGAAGATCCAAAGCCTTTTCTACTTGCTCCTCCCACCTTATGGTTGTGACGTTGTTTTACGGATCCGGTATTATTTCATATTTACAATCCAAGACCAGTTATAAAAAAGGAATAGAAAAAATTATTTCTCTTTTCTATATCTTTATAACTCCTTTATTCAATCCCCTGATTTACAGCTTTAGGAACCGGGATGTCATTGTGGCAATGAAAAAAGTATTTTCTAAATGAACAAGATCATAAAGCAATTGGATAAAATTTCCTTTCAAATTTCTTATCCTTTAATTGAAAAATCTTACCAGCAAGCTGTTAGTTTTTTTATTCCTAACTTCCTTTGAAATTGACATCATTTTCATCTTCTCAACTCCAATGCAAATCTGTTATCATTTCAGGCATCAATACAACAGTTCTTATGTGTTATCAAATAACAAAATCATTCTGTTTCTGTCATTGATATTAAGAAAGTGTTTCTGTTTTTGAAATTAAAATGGCAAGCTGAGATAAATAACTAAATAAATTAGTATGAAAAAGATAGAAGCCTGGAAAATGTACAGAAAACTGAGCTATTTAGGAACTGCATGTGAAGATTGCCAAGAAAATCTTTAATCATTATGATTTATGATTTTACATATTCATGGGGGAAATTTCTTTCTAACCATCCTGAATTTTAGTAAGAATATCTCAATTTTATTTTAACATTGCAAGATTTATTTTACTATAGGTCTTCTATAATCTTTAAAATCACATGTAAAAAAAATAGATCATTTAATTTATAACATTAACTGGAGAATTACAAGAAGAATGAGACATTCATTGGGATAAGTGTTAAATTTTGGAGATTTGTATTTGGAGCTGACATTTTAATTAATCTTTTGTCTTCACCTATAAAGTACATGAGACCTTAGATCAGTCACTAAACATCCAGACCTCCACCACTATAGAATCAGCTTCTAGAAACCATTTCAGTTTCATCAATCTTTGTTTATTTCAGCATATGAGAAGATTTTCATACCATTTTGTTTTCTGAATGAGCAATTTGTTCAAAGCAGCTTTTTCAAGTCAATAAATCTGTTACAGCTTTCCAAATAAGTGAATTGAAGATTGCTTTTAAGATTGACTTTGGAAAGGCAATTTCAGGTAACTTTTGAGATTGTCCTTTGCATAACTCCTAGATGGGAGTTGTCTCATTGGGAAACATATAAACTATAGTGTTTGTGCTACCAAGTGTAAGAAAATATTAATTGTGCAAATCTGTTGTTTAAACTGTTGTTTATTGGTGTCAGTGATACTAGATGAGGACTAATATTTTAAGTTGAAAAGTTTGTTATAAATTTATTTTAAAAAGACTTCGTGTTTATTTGAATTTAAACTTGATTATTGTTTTTGTTCAATGATATTTTCAAAATATAAACCTGAAATTCAATTGGTTATCTTAAAAAAAATCTCTTATTTTGGCTTTGTATTGTCAGATATATCTGTGGATGTTCTCTGATCTTAAATGATACTTAATATCAAATGATCCTATTAAATACTTCATTTTTTTTATAACAAGAAAATTGTACATCATGAGATGGTGCCCAGAGCTATAATTTGTCATGTTAATCCTTAATTAACATTAAGCATATTAATGATTCTTTCACCTTATCTTTATTATATTTTAATGTTTAATTTATTGTAAACATTGTATATTAAGCTGTTCTCATTGTTCTTTATTTTTTGATTTAAATTATTAAACACAAGTTCACCCTTGCTTCTTTCCGAATGTCTTATGTCATCATCCGGAAAAAAAAATTGACACTAACATTCCAATATATTCATATATCACAATTTTCTAAAATCTGGATAAATTACATCTTGAGCATTCAATTCATTAATTGTCACAGTAAACATGCTCATAAAGAATATGAGGTTATTTTAGCAAGACTTTATTTTGGTAAAGAAAGATCAGCTCTTTATAAGCATCATTTTCTTTTCTAAGTTTTCACCAAGTGGTACCAGCCAAGATGGTTCCCAGAACTAAAGAAAGACTACTTTGCACAAAAAAATGTATAACATTTCTCATTTGAAGGCAAAGAATTGGAAATCAAGGGGGATGCCCATCGATTGGGGAATGGATTAATAAATTGTAGTAGATGATGGTGATGTTATATTTTTCCTATGGAGAATTATGAGAAATTATCAGAAAAACCTGAAAATCCTCCTCAAACTTAAGCAAAGTGAAACAAATTGTGTACAAAGTATTAGCAATGCTGTTGGATGATCAGTTGTAAATGAGTTTCCTATTCTCAGAAATAGTGATCCACAATTATACTGAAGAAGTCAAGAGGAAAAATGCTATCCCAATCCAGAGAAAGACCTGATATTGTGTAAATACATGTAAACCAGGCTTTTTTTAAACTTTATTTTTCTTGAAGGCTTTTTTTTGGGGGGGGGTTGGGGGAGCAAAAATGTATATTTTCCTTCATAATATGGCTTTTTTTTTCCTGTGGTAATTGGGGTTAAATGACTTGCCCAAAGTTACATAGTTAGGAAGTCTAAAGTGTCTCAGGTCAAATTTGAACTCAGGTCCTCCTGACTTCAGGGCTGGTGCTCTATCCACTGTACCACCTAACTGCCCATAATATGGCTTTAATGAAAATGATTTATATAACTTCACATATGACTTCTTCCAGAAGATGGAAAAATGAATGAAAGGAGACTATCTGGACCTCAAACTTTCAAAAATACATGTAAAATTTGCTTTAAATGTAAATGGGGAAGTAAAAATGTAAAACCTTGGGGAAAGGAGAGGAGAGGTGGGAAGATTATTCATGTGTAATATACATACTTCAACAAAACCCCAACAATTTTCATCAGAATGAATAATATCAAAAAATCCTATAATTGAGAATAGAAGCAAGAAGGAGGGAAGCCAGTATTTTTGTCAAATACTCCCAATATATCCCCTCTACAAAAATCTTTTTTTAGCAAGAACTTTTTTTTTTTAAAAAGTGTTACTATTTTTAACAAAGGAGAGCAAAATAGGAATACAAAAAAGAGGACTTGCAGGTACACAGCAAGCAACCAAGAGACCATGGTAGTGGCACTGCAGTGGGCTAAGGTAGCTGTAGAACTTGGGAGAAGTATAGTGACAAGGAATAATAAGCGAATTGAATACATAGTTAGAAAAAACATCCATGGAGACCACTATCACACTGGGATCAGGAATAGGTGCAATTTGCAAGTCTTCCATACATTATCCAGTTCTGGATCAGTATTTCAGAGTGCCAAAAAATGATGGGTACTGCCAAGACATGAACCATAATGTAAACCATGAGAGCAGGTAGCCAATCTCTCTCAATCACATTATCTGGTTTGTGGCAAGAAAGAAAGGAAGAATAAAAAAGGAAGGGAGGGAGAGAAGAAGGAGGGATCAAGAGAAGAAGGGACAGAGGGAGGGAGGGAAGGAGTAAATCTTTTTTACTAAAGACGTACTAAAAGTAAATCTTTTAAGACAAAGGTATAAAGACTCCAAATTTCAATCCAATGACATCATCATTAAGACTCTAAATATTGTGGGATGGAGCCAAGATGCCAGAGAGCAGACACAGCTTCTTGTGACCCACAGCAGATCAAGCATCTATACTGGTTTTGGAGTCAGACTCCACAAATATTTAGAGTACAACACATCTCCAGAAGAAGATACCTTGGAAGAACTTCAAAACAGGTTTGTTTCAAACAGACAGAGGGATAGTCTGCCAAGCCCAAAGAGCAGCACAGGGTGTCTGGGGCAAGGAGCTGGGGCAGGAACTGAGAGCATTACAGCTTCCATGTACCTGGAAATTTTCTGTGAGTCTTTTAGGCTATTCTGTCCTGGTCACAAGCAGGAGATTTGGCAAATTGGCTACAAAAAGAAAATTGTAAACCAGTGAGCCCTGGAAAAACACAGAACCTAGCCAGGATTATCCAGCACCTGAAGTCAATCAGCATAATGGCTGCAGAGCAAACTAAAGCTTCTATAATTCCTGTTCATTAAGAGCAGACCTCAAGCCTTAAAAAAACCACAAAAAAAAACCCCAAAAGAACTCTCACCATAAACAATTTTTATAAAAAGAGAAAAACAGAACTCAAATCCTAAGGTTCCTAAAAGCAAATCAACTCCAGATGAAGCCCCAAAGGGAGGTATGAGTGGGTCCCCATTTCACAAGGCTTTCTTGGAAGATTGCATAAAGGATCTTAAAAGAGATTTAGAATAAAACCAGGGAAAGAAAATGAGATCTTTGCAAGAAGAAATGGAAAAGCATCTAACTCCCTACAAAATAGATCTGATGAAATGGAAAAAACATATAACTCTTTACAAAATAGATATGAAAAAGACACCAATTCATTGAAAAACAAAATTTGTGAAATGGATAAAATGCAGTGAACAAAACAATTCAATTGGCTAAGTTCAAAAGGAGCTAAAACAGGTAACTGAAGAAAATAATAAAAATAACACCCAAGTAGAATTGAACAAATAGAAGTGAATGACTCAATAACACTTCAAAAACCAGTCACATAGAACCAAAAAAAAAAAAAAAAAAGAAAAAAAAAAGAAAAAGAAAAAATAGAAGTAAATATGAAATACCTCCTAGGAAAAAACATTGATCTTGGAAACAGATTAAGGAGAGACAATCTAAGATTATTGGACTCCTGAAAGCCATGATGAAAAAAAAAAAAAAACCTAGACATAATCTTACAAGAAATGATAAATGAAAACTGCCCTTATGTCTTAGAATCAGAAGGTTAAATAGCCATTGAAAGAATTCACTGACCACCTCCTAAAAGAGACCCCAAAATTAAAACCCCAAGGAATATCATGGCTAAATTTCAGAACTATCACACCAGGGGGGCGGAGCCAAGATGGTGGAGAAGACACAACTGACTTTCTAAGCTCCTCTCATTCCCCTTATAACCAACTATTTTTTCCAGCCTCATAAATAGCTCTTCACTGCTTAAATTCATGAAGATCATAAGCATACAACTTATCAGCTGAAGTCAATCTGGAAGATCACTAGGAAAGGTTTGTCCTGAGGGGCCAGGAACAGACTAGCACAGGCAGTGAGAGACTAGCGTCCTGAGCAGACCAGGGGCGGGGGTGATATCTGTGGCTAGAGAAGTTATAGAGACCACTCTGCTATAGGCTAACTGCTCTGCCTTGATTACAAAGCAGCAAACTGGCAGAGAAATTAAAGCCCGAAACAGAGGGTACTCCAAAAAAATGCCAGAACCTAACAAGTTCTGGCTATAACTACTCAAACCTGGAAATGACTCAGGCAGACTGAAATGCAGCCCTGCAGCCACATCCTGCAGTTGAGGGCTTTTGCTAGGGTAGTTACAAACCCGCCTGGCAGTGGGGGCACAGCCTGGGCAGCCTCTAATCCGCACAGTGGGGTGCTCGGCCTGGGGCAATAGAACTTCCCCAACAGGACTATGCTTCCTGGGGCAGAGACACTTCTGGTCCCTGCAAATGCATTCACTGCTCAACTGCTAAGACCCACAGCCCCAGGGTGGGATTTGGCTTGGGATAGTGAAACTCTCACTGCTCAGCTTTTAGTCCCAGTGCAGTCATTATCTCATACAGCTGGGGTTCTTTGCAGGGCACTTTCCTAGGTCTGCCCTCAGGCCTGAGTTACTTCCAGGTGGGGAACTCTTTCCCATGGAACTCCAGTACCTCACTGCTTTTTGTAGCTGGCTAGGAGGACAGCTACCCCTCCATACACCTTTCACTGCTCTGCATAGGAAGCTGGTAACCTCCTGGCCTTGAAGGCAGACCCTATAGGCTTTAACAAAATGAGTAAGAAAATCAAAAAGACAATTGATAGTTTCTATTCAGAAAGAGAACAGCTTTTCAACCCTGAAGAGACTAATAGCAGACAGTCCCCAGACAATTGTTGGTCCCCAATACAAAAGACTCTCCTAGAAGAGACTATTAAAATCCTTAAAAGAGAACTAGAAGAAAAATGGGAAGCTATGCAAGAGAATACAAAAAAGACATATAACTCACTAAAAGAAAAATTTGATAAAGTGGAAAAAGAAAACAACTTCCTGAAATGTGAATTGGAAAAAGTAAAAAACTCCCAAGAAGTGCAGGGAAACAGAATTTGTGAATTGGAGAAAGAAAATAACTCATAAAAAAAAAAAATTAGTGAAATGGAAAAAAATTCCATAGAGCAAAATGACTCATTTAAAAACTCAATTGGATATATACAAAAAGAAATAAGGGAAAAAAATAATGAAGAAAATAACTCATTAAAAATCCTAACTGAAAAAAATAGAAATGACTGATTCATCAAGGCAGGAAGAATCAGTCAAGCAAAGCCAAAAAAATAAAAGATTGGGAAAAAAATCAAATATTTATTTGGAGAAACAACAGACATGGAAAATAGATCTAGGAGAGACAATCTAAGGATCATCGTACTACCCAAAAATTATGATGAAAAAAAGAGCCTAGATATTGTTTTACAGGAAATCATTAAAGGGACCTGCCCAGAAGTAATAGAACTGGAAGGTAAAATAGGCATTGAAAGAATTCATCGAACACCTTCTGAAAAAGACCCTAAAATAAAGACTCCAAGGAATATTGTGGCCAAACTTCAGAATTTTCAGACTAAAGAAAAACTTCTACAAACAGCCAGGAAAAAACAGTTCAAATACCAAGGTGCCGCAATAAGGGTCACACAAGATCTGGCTGCCTTAACATTAAAGGATCGAAGGGCCTGGAATTTGATATTCTGAAAGGCAAAAGAACTTGGAATGCAGCCAAGAATAAACTACCCAGCTAAGCTGAGCATTTTTTTTCCATGGAAGAAGATGGACATTTAATGAAACAGAAATTCCATCTGTTTCTGAAGAAAAAAACAGACAAACAAAAAATGTGATCTCCAACAACAGGACTCAAGACAAGTAGAAAAAGGTAAAAGGAACTCTTGAGAACTGTATTTCTGTTGTGGATATACATAAAAACCACATGTATAATTTGATTTTACTGATATAGCATAAAAAAGGGAAGTAGAAATGGAAAGGGGATAATGTCAGAAAAAGGGAAAAGGGGAGATAAAAAGAGGGAAACTACATGCGACGATGAGGCAAAGGAAACCTATCATATCTGAGGGAACTTAGAGAGGGGGAAGAACATTGTGTGAATCTTACTTTCATCAGAGTTGGCTCAAAGAGGAAATAATTGACAAATTTGTTTTACAGGGAATCTTCTCTCACCTCATTAAAAAGTGGGAGAGGAAAAGGGAAAAGGGAAAAGAGTAATAAGGGAAGGGTACAAGAAAGGGGAAGGGATTCAAAGGGAGGAAGGAAGAATAATAAAGAGGGAGAGCTGGGTGATGCAAGTGAGACCAATAAGTTTAATACTAAGGAAGGGGGGAAGGAGGGCAAGGAAAAGAAAAGCATAATCTGAGGATATTAGGATGGCAGGAAATACAGAATTAGTAATTTTAACCATAAATGTGAATGGGATGAACTCCCCCATAAAGAGGAGGTGGATAGCAGACTGAATCAAAAGTCAGAACTCTACAATATGTTGTTTAGAGGAAACACATTTAAAACAGGGAGATACATATGGAGTAAATATAAAAGGCTGGAGCAGAATCTATTATGCTTCAGGTGAAATCAAAAAAGCAGGGGTAGCCATCCTTATCTCAGATCAAGCAAAAGCAAAAATTGATCTAATTAAAAGAGATAAGGAAGGAAACTATATCTTGCTAAAAGGTACTATAGACAATGAAGCAATATAAGTATTATATGTATATGCACCAAGTGGTATAGCATCTAACTTCCTAAAGGAGAAGTTAAGAGAGTTAAGAGAAGAAATAGACAGCAAAACTATAATAGTGGGAGATCTCAATTCTGTACTCTCAGATTTAGATAAATCAAATCACAAAACAAATAAGAAAGAAATTAAAGAGGTTAATAGAATATTAGAAAAAATTAGGTATGATAGATCTCTGGAGAAATCTGAATGGTGACAGAAAGGAGTATACTTTCTTCTCATGGAACCTACACAAAAATTGACCATATATTAGGACATAAAGACCTCAAAATTAAATGCAGGATGGCAGAAATAGTAAATGCTTTCTTTTCAGATCACAATGCAGAAGAAGAATTAAATTGGAAGAATTTCAAGGGAATGAATGAAAACAAATGCCCTTTACAATGACCTAATTGTTCTAGATCTAAAACTATCTTATAAAACAGCAATCATTAAAACTATTTGGTACTGGTTCAGAAATAGAGGAGTCAATCAATGGAATAGGGTAGGATCACAGGACAAAATAGTAAATAACTATAGCAATCTAGTATTTGACAAACCCAAAGACTTCAGCTCTGGGGATAAGAATTCAGTATTTGACAAAAATTGCTGGGAAAATTGGTGACTAGTATAAAAGAAACTAGACATTGACCCACAACTACACCATATATCAAGAGAAGGTCAAAATGGGTTCATAATTTAGAAAAAAAGAGTGATATTATAAGCAAATTAGAGGAACATAGAATAATTTACTGTAATGGGCTGAGGCTTGAGTTGATGCACTGAGGTACCAAGCACATGAGGCTAAATAATAATTGGACTATACTCTATTAATATACATGCTTAGATAAAGGATGGCCCCCGCCCACTCTCTGTGCAAGTCCTGATGTGTTGTATAGGGAATGACGATTTTGGTGGGTGGAGGCTGAGAGAAAGGAAGAGAGGCTGGGGGAGATTGGCCTGGGTTCTATGTTTGTAGCTGCTGGTTGTGTGGCTACTGGTCTAGCTAGCTTCTTGACTCAGCTGCACACATTGCTATTGCCCATTCTCTTCCACCTCCAATCTTTCTTCACTGAGAATAAAGACTGACGATTTTCCCCTAACCTGAATTCCTGACTCTGGCTGATTTTAAAATACACGGTCTTCACAATTTACCTCTCAGATCTATGGAGAAGGAAGGAATTTTTTTCCAAAGAAGAACAGGAACTCATAGTTGAACAGCAAACAGATAATTTTGATTACATTAACTTAAAAAAGTTTTTGTACAAACAAAACTAATGCAGACAAGATTAGAAGGGAAGCAATACATTGGGAAAACATTTTTACATTTACGGGTTCTGATAAAGGCTTCATTTCTAAAATTTATAGAGAATTGACTCAAATTTATAAGAATTGAAGCCATTCTCCAATTGATAAATGGTCAAAGGACATGAATAGAAAATTTTCAAATGAAGAAATTAAAACCATTTCTAATCATATGAAAGGGGGCTGTAAATCACTATTGATAAGAAAAATGCAAATTAAGGCAACTCTGAGATTGGCTAAGATGACAGGAAAAGATAATGACAAATATTGGAGGGAATGTGGGAAAACTGGATCACAAATACATCATTAGTGGACTTATGAATGGATCCAGCCATTCTGGAGAGCAACTTGGAACTATCCTCAAAAAATTATTAAATTGTGCATACCCTTTGATCCAGCAGTGCTTCTATTAGGCCTATATCCCAAAGAGATCTTCAAGGAAGGAAAGGGACCATGTGAGCAAAAATGTTTGTGTCAGCCCTTTTTATAGTGGCAAGAAACTGGAAACTGAGTGGATGCCCATCAGTTGGAGAATGGCTGAATAAGTATTGTATATGAAAGTTATGGTATATTATTGTCCTATAAGAAAGGATTATGAGGATGATTTTGTAGAGGCCTAGAGAGACTTATATGAACTGATGCTAAATGAAATGAGCAGAACCAGGAGATCATTTTGCACAGCAACATTAATATATAGGACAATAAGTTCTGATCAATGTGACTCTTCTCAAGAATGAGATGACTGATGGCAGTTCCAATGATTTTAGGTAGAAGAGAAACATTACTATCAGAGAGAAGACTATGAGAACTGAATGTGGATCACAACATAACATTTTCACTCTTTTTGTTGTTTGCTTGCATTTTGTTTTCTTACTCATTTTCTTTCCTTTTTGATCTGATTATTCTTGTGCAGCAAGATAATTGTATAAATATGTTTATACATATTGGATATAACATATTTTAGCATGCATAACAAAAAAGTCTCTAAATTCTATTGCCCACTATGAATCCTCCATATATTACAAAAGTGATAAGATCATGAGATTTTGAACTAGAAAGGACCAAAGAGAATACTTAATATGTTACTTTCTATCAGCATCTTGTCTCAGAGAAGTACTAATTAAGATCCAGACAAAGGAACTAAATTATCCAAGTTCCTATGGGCAGCCAAGGAAGCTAGACTTTGAACTAATTTACAAAACTTGATTTAATTCATTACTGCTCTCACAACAATGTACAATACCATGACACTAACAATGTATTGTGATTCCCACAGTTTATGGGGACAACCAAGCTATTTGTTTTTTTCAAGGATAGATCCTGCAAAGAAGAATTGGTTAGGAGTAATTCAAGTTCTCTCAAAAATAAACTTATCCATTCATTTGTAGCATTAAAAATATAATAATAAACAAGGATGACATGCTTTGCTCAGAGAGAGTACTTTGCTTTCTACATCTCAATAAAGATCCTTGTACAGGTCTGTGAGGCAGTAAGTTCATTTTTTTTTTTTATTTTTTAAATAGCTTTTTATTTACAAGTTATATGCACGGGTAATTTTACAGCATTGACAATTGCCAAACCTTTTGTTCCAATTTTTTCCCTCCTTCCCTCACCCCTCCCTAGATGGCAGGTTGACTAATACATTTAAATATGTTAAAAGTATAAATTAAATACAAAATAAGTATACATGTCTAACAGTTATTTGCTGTATAAAAAGAATTGGACTCTGAAATAGTGTACAATTAGCCTATGAAGGAAATAAAAAATGCAGGTGGACAAAAGTATAGGGATTGGGAATTCTATATAATGGTTCTTAGTCATCTCCCAGAGTTCTTTCGCTGGGTGTAGCTAGTTCAGTTCATTACTACTTCATTGGAACTGATTTGGTTCATCTCATTGCTGAGGATGGCCAGGTCCATCAGAATTGGTCATCATATAGTATTGTTGTTGAAGTATATAATTATTTTCTGGTCCTGCTCATTTCACTCAGCATCAGTTCATGTAAGTCTCTCCAGGCCTTTCTGAAATCGTCCTGCTGGTCATTTCTTTTTTTTTTTAGTTGAAAACTTCTCAATTTATTGCCATATATTCTAACTTTTTTTTTTTTTTTTTTTTTTTTTTACCTTTTATTTACAGGATATACATTGGTAACTTTACAGCATTAACGGGAAAACCTCTTGTTCCAATTTTTACCTCTTCCCCCCCCCCTCCCTAAATTCAGGATGACCAGTAGATGTTAAAAATTATTAAAATAAACAGATCAATAATATACATGACCAAAAATTTTTTGCTGTACAAAAAAAATCAGACTCGAATTATTGTACAATTGGCTGGGAAATCAAAATGCAGGTGGCATAACTAAGGGTTAGAATTCAATGTATGGTTTTAGTCATCTCCCAGAGTTCTTTTTCTGGTTGCTAGTTCAGTTCATTTTTCCATTAGAAATATTTGGTTGATCCCGTTGTGAGGGATGGCCTGATCCATCAGAACTTATCATCTATATTTTTTAGAGGTATATAATGATCTCCTGGTCCTGCTCATTTCCTCAATCCAGTTCTTAAAATCTCTAGGTTTCCAAAATCATCCTGTTGGTCATTTCTTCAGAAGGTAATATTCCATAATTTTCTATACCACAATTTATTCAGCCATTCTCCAACTGATGGACATCCATTCAGTTTCAGTTTTCTAGCCACTAAAAGGGCTGCCCAAAATTCTGCAAATGGTCCCTTTCCTTCTTTTTCTCTTTGGGATTTCCAGTAGTAATACTTGGATAAAGGGTATCACGTTTGATAACTTTTGAGCATAGATCCAAATCTCTAAAATGTTGGATTTTAAACTCACCAACAATAATCAATGTCCCAGTTTTCCCACATCCGTCCAAAATCATCATTATTTTTTCCTGTCATCTTAGCCAATCAGGGTGGTAGTATCTTAAGGTTTTTAATTTGCATTTCTCTGATTAATAATGACTTGGGCATTTTCCCTTTATGATTGAAATGGTTTAATTTCTTCATCAGGAATTTTATTCATATCCTTTGACCATTTTCAATTAAATGGCTTGATTTTATAAATTAGGTTAATTCTCTATATTTTTAAATGGGCCTTTATCAGAACCTTTGATTAAAATATTTTCCAGTTTATTGCTTCCCTTCTAATCTTGTCTGCATTGTTTTGTTTGTACAAAAACTTTTCGTTTTATAATGAAATTTTCTATTTTGTGATCAGTAAGTCTCTGTTCTCTTTGGTCATAAGACCTTCCACAGGTTTGAGGGTAAATATCCTTTTCCTCTAATTTTTAATTTCATTCTTTATGCCTGGGTCTGAACCCATTTTGACCTTATCTTGGTGTCGGTGTTAAGTATGGATGTCCTGAAATAATGTTCAATTTTCCACAATTTTATCAAACAGTAAGTTCTTATCCAAAAAGCTGGGATCTTTGGGTTTATCAAGACTAGGTTCTATTTTGTTGACTGTTTTATCCTGACCTAATCTTTCCACGTCAACTAATCTATTCCTTACCAATCCAAATGGTTTTGGTAACTGCTGCTCTATAATATAATTTAGATCTGGTCAGCTAAGCCACCATCATTTGTTTTTTATTAATTCCCTTAAATTCTTGACCTTTTTGTTTTTCCATTGAACTTTTTGTTATTTTTCTGGTCATTAAAATAGTTTTTGGGGTCTGATTGGTATGCCTAAATAAATTTGTTTAAATAATATTGTCATTTTTATTATATTTGCTCGCCCTATCCAAGAGCATTTAATATTTTTTCAATTTTGTGACTTAATTTGTGTGAAAAGTGGTCTGTAATTTTTCATAAAGTTTCTAATTTCCCTTGGAGATGTTCCTAAATTTTTATTTATTAGTAGTTCAAATGGATTTTCTTTTGTAACTCGACTGTTGGATTTTGGTGTATATAAAATGCTGATGACTTATGTGGGTTTTTTATAACCAGCAACTTTCTAAAGTTGTGGATTATTTCTAATAACTTTTTTTAGAATCTCGGGTTCTTAAGTATACCATCATGTCTCAAAAATGATTTTGGCTTCCTCATTTATTCTTTTCCTTTTCTTTTTCTCACTCTTATTACTATAGGCGTTTCTAATCAATATTAAAAGTAACGGTGATGTGGGCAATTGCCTCGATCATTGGGATGGTTGGTTTGTCTCCATTAATTGTCTTACTGATGGTTTTAAATGGCTTATTATTTTTGGGAAAAGGTCATTTTCCTATACTCTCAAGTGTTTTTAATAGGAATGGATGTTGGTTTTTATAAATGCTTTTTCTGCATCTTTAGATGATCATATGGTTTTTTGTTAATTTGGTTATTAACATGGCCAATTATATTGATGTTTTCTAATAGAACCAGCCCTGCTTCTGTATTCCATTGATCATAGTGTATTATCTTGGAATGATTTTCTTAGTCTTTTTTGCTAATATCTTATTTAAGATTTAGCATCAATTTCATTAGGGAGTTGGTCTATAATTTTCTTTCTCTGTTTTAATACCTGGGGTATCAGTACCATGTCTGTTCATGAAGGAATTTGGTGGACTCCTTTTTCCCTATTTTATCAAATAATTTATAGAGGGAAATTGTTCTTTTGTTTGGTAAAAATTCACATTAAATCCATTGGTCCTGGGGTTTTTCTTAGGGGTTTTTAAACCTTTTATTTCTTTTTTGAAATAGGACTATTCAAAAATTTACTTCCTCCTCTTTAGTCTGGGAATTCTGTATTTTTGGGGTTCATCCATTTTGGGTTATCAAATTTTTTGGCATAAAGTTAGCAAAAATTCTTATTTTTTCTCTAATTTCCTCTTCATTGGTGGAAGTTCTCCTTTTCATTTTGACTACTAATTTCATTTTCCTCCCTCCTTTTTCTAATCAGATTTACCAAACATCTATTTTTTGGCTTTTCATAGAACCAATTTGTTTTTTAATTAGTTCAATAGTTTTTTTCTTTAATTTTTAATTTCTCCTTTTAATTTTAAATTTCAATTTGTTTTGTTGGGGTTTTAATTTGGTCTTTTTTTTTTTTAGTTGCAAAGATTCATTAATCTTTTCTTTCTCTGTTTTTATTCAAAATTCTGGATATAAAATTCCCTCTTATTACCCTTTGGTGCATCCACAAATTTTTGGTTGTGTCTCATTTGTCATTATCTTGGGAAAATTATTAATTTATCTATAATTTGCTGTTACCCAATCTTCTTTAAAGATGGTTGTTTGTTTAATTACTTTTTGGTCTTTTTTTTGTTGAATGTGTTTTTTGCATCATGATCGAAAAAGCATTTACTTTTCTGCTTTCTTGATTTAATTTAGGATCTTTATGTTAATAATGTCAATTTTTGAATAGGTTCCATAATTAAGAAGAAATATTTCCCCTTTATCTCCATTCAATTTTCTCCAAGATCCAACATCCCTAATTTCTAATTTCTATTTTTCTTTAATTTCTTTCTTATTTGTTTTGTGGTTTGTTTGTCTAATTCTGGGTGCAAGGTTGGGATCTCCTCTTTCAGTTTTGTTGTCTTTTCTTCTTGCAACCTCTTAACTCTCCTTTAGGAAGTTAGTTATCCCTTGGTGCATATATGTTTAATATTGATTTCTTCGTTTATGCTCCCTTTGAGGATGTATTTTTCCCCTTTCTCTTTTAAATTAGATCAATTTTTACTTTTGTTGATCGGATGGATGGCTGCTTTTTTTGACTTCCCGGGCTAATAATTTTGCTCAGCCTTTTTCTTTTTACTCTAGCTCCCCTGCTTTAAATGTGTTTCTTGTAAAACAACATTTGTAGGGGTTCTGACTTTTGTCAGTCTGCTTCTGCCTCCTTTTTGGGGGAGTTCATCCCATTCACATTTACGGTTAGAATTACTAAATCTTTTTCCTGCCATCCTAATAACCCCAGTTGGCACTTTTCTTGCCTCCCCCAACCCCTTTCCCCTTTTCCCTTTGCCCCTCTTGTTCACGTCTTATCCTCTTTATAATCCCTCCCTCCCCCCCGGGTCTTTCCCCTTCCCCTTATTACTCTTTTTCTTTTCCTTTTCCTCCCCCCGTTTTTAATGGGGAGGAAATTTTCTCTAAAACAAATGTCAATTTTTTCTTTGGGCCAACTCAGTGAATAAGATTCACCAAATTTCCTCCCCTCTCTAAATTCCTCAGATTGGTAAAGGGTTTCCTTAGCCTCTTTGTGGGATGTGGTTTCCCTCTTTTTCCCTCCTTCCCACCTTGTTTCCCATCATCCCTTTTCCATATCTCTTCCCTTTTTCATTATTCATTTTAATCAAATTTCATGTATTCTTTTTGTATATCCAACAGAAATACAATTCTCAAGAGTTATTTTTTACCTTTTCTGCATCTCTGGGTTCTTTCTTGGAATCAAATTTTTTTTAGTTCTGGTTTTCTTGAAACAAATGGAATTCATTTGTTTCATTAAATTCCATCTTCTTCCTGGGAAAATGCTCCCTTAGCTGGGTAGTTTTTTTGCTGCATCTCAAGTTTTGTGCCTTTCAGATATCATTTAGGCCCCTTCTTTCCTTTAATGTGGGCAGCCAGATCTTGGGTGATCCTTTTGTGGCACCTCGTTTTAAATGGTTTTTTGGCTGCTTGTAAAATTTTTCCTTAATCGTAGTTCTGAAATTTTACAATTTTAGGGTTTTATTTTGGGTTTCTTTAGAAGGTGTTTAAATTCTTTCAATCCTATTTTACCTTTACATTTACATCTGGGCAGTTCTCTTTGATGTTTCTTGTAAAAGTATCTAGGCTCTTTTTTCATCATAGTGTTCAGAATCCCAAAATCCTCAGATTATCTCTCCTAGATCTATTTTCAAGTCTGTGTTTTAAGTAGAAAATTCTGGTTTTCAGTTTGTCATTTTTTTGTTTTTTGCTGATTCTTGCTGTCTCAATGAATCATTAGTTTCAATTTTTTAGTTCTAATTTTTAAAATTATTTTCTTCAATGCTTTTTACTTCTTTCTGTATTTTCAATTGAGTTTTTGAATGTTTTTTGTCTGTGGAGTTTTTCCATTTCCTAATTTTTTTTTTAGTGTTTTTCTTTTCAATTACAGATCCTACTTTTTTTTTCTTTTGTCTTTTTCAATTCCCGGATCCTACTTTCTTGCAGGTTCTTTGTCTTTTCCAATTCCAAAATCCTACTTTCTAGTGAATTCTTTATTTTTTTCAATTCACAATTTTCTTTCCTGAGTTTTTTACTTTTCCAATTCATTTCAGGTTGTTGCTCTTTAAGGCCTCTTTCCTTTCCCATTTTCTTCTCTCTTTTGAGACTTTTAAGGTCTCTTCTTGGGGGTTGTAAGGAGGACAGTCTGATGCTTTTGCTGTTTGGGGTCTCTTCAGGTTTGCTGACCTGTCTTTTTCTTAGAAGCTGTCGTTATTCTTTTCATCTTTTTTTTCATGTTTTTAAAGCCGGGTGGGTCTCCTAGGCAAGGGGTTAGCTTCCTCTGGAGCAGGAAGATGTAAACCGATTTCTGGCACCAGGTATGGGGTGCTCTGGGTGAGGTTTTCCTTCCCCCCAACAGGAAGGGTTCAGCACTGGCCGAGCTATCAAACTGTTAGAGGGTGGGTGGTTATCGTTCCCTAGGCTGGACTAAGTGGTGGGGATGCCCCCCCAGGAGCCCTTGTGGGACTGTGGTTTGGCGCCAGAATGCAGAAACAAACTCTGCCCAGCTTCTCTGCCATGAAATCGGCCTGGAAAACTCTATGGCCCCAAGCCGGGCTCTCCCTGCATATTGGAGGTCCGGGGCCCGTCCTCCTGCTGTGCAGGATCCCCTCCCAAGGAAGGCCCTGCCGGTTGGGGCTGCTGCTTTGCTGAGTCTTTCCTTCCCCTCAGTTTGGGGACTCTCCTCGGAACCTAATTTTCCTCCCAGTCTGGCGTCTCCCCCCTGGCCCCGGAACCAACCTTTTGGCGGATTTTTCTTTGGAGGGTTGTTTCTTCTTATCTTTTACAATTGGCAGTGCTATTTTTGGGCTCGATATAATTTGATAAAGAGGGGGAAAGAAGGCTTGAAAGTCACGTTTCTTCTCCGCCATCTTGGCTCCGCCCCTCGGCAGTAAGTTCAGAGGAAAATAATGACTTGCCCAAAGTTTTAATATTTCTCCTAAATCTGTTCTCCAGATAAGTTGTTTTTTTGATGAGATTTCTATATCTTAGAGCCTCAATAGCTTCCCACTGTCTGATTTTTGAAGGAATTATTTTCTTTCTTAGTTTTTGACTCTCTGTTTCAAATTGATTGTCTTTCTTTTCCCAACTGCCATGATTTTCTTGGGTTGCTCATATTTTTTCCTCTAATTTTAGGTTATTCTCTCTTACTTGATTTTTGAAATCCTTTTTTAAATTCTAAGAAATTTTTTCGGGCTTAAGACTCTTTGATGTTGCTCTTTGATAAAAGAATGGCTTTTTAATGCCATTATCTTCTTCTGGCTATCAACTCTGCACTTCTCTGTCCCTATACTATCTATGATTAGGTTCTTTCTCCTTTGCTTGTTCATTTTATTTATTATTTAAAATTTATGTTTATATTATTTTTAGCAACTATTTAGTTTGATCAAATTCTACTCCTGAGTTATGGGAAATAAGGGCCAAGTCTCAGATCTTTGTTACAGTTATTTCCTGTTGTTTGTTCCAGGCCTCTTTTATTCAGTATTTAACTTTGCTATTTATTTCGATTTTCTAGTTATATGTAAAAATCATTTTCAACATTCCACTTTTGTTAGATTTTGAGTTCACATTTATGTCCCTCCTCTTTTCATCCCTGTACCAAAGACAATAAGAAACTTATATCACAATAAGAAATCTGATATAAGTCGTACATGCATGATGTCATTGCTCCTCTCTCATTGTATGACACAGGTCTGTGGTAGTGACAGCCCAGTCTAGAACAACTTTAGTCAGCAAAACCGTGTTTGGCATCCCTTCTATGTAGAAGGTACGCCAGTATTTTCCTAATCAGCAATCAGACACTCCTCCACTGTGTGTTGGACAAAGATTCTAAGACTGAGGTGGCCTTCCAATCCCAGCTGCCCTCACAAATTGTTTTGTGTTGATTCAACAGTTGTCCTGGAAGGATTTGGAGTTCCCATGAGCCAAGCCTCTGGCTTCTTTCAGATTGTTTTAGGAGAACAGCTGCTTTAGCATGCCTTTTTTCCAGTTCTATATTCTTTTTAAGACATATTTCAATATTTTTCTGAGGAAAAAATTGGTAGAGCAGAAAATTCTGTGACCTACTCCACTATCTTCGCAGAATCCTTTCCTAAATGCAACACTTTGACAACAAAAGATGACAAATAATTTTTTTTGTGCTTTTAAACAGTTCGTCTTGAATTCTATAACCTCTTCTATTTCTTTTGTTAGTTTCATTGTTTAGAAATTGTGACTCTAGACTAGTAATCACATCATCATAGTTATAATACACATTCAGAACTTTCTTTTGCTTGTTCTTGCCAACTCTCAATCCTTCTATTTCTGTCCAGTCCCTACCAGTTTATTTCTTTTTATTTATTTCTTTTTTTTCTTTTCTTTTATTACCAGCTTATTTTTATATGAAACATTCATTTGATGGTTTTAATATTCTTTAGAATTCTTTTTTTCTCTATATATTTGGTGTCTTCTATATTTTTTTTTTTTTTTGCATCACTCATTTAAAAAAACTTATCATCTCTTTCATATCCTCTGGAATTTTTCATTCAGTTTGTTGTAGCTATATTTTTAATTTCACCTTTTGTATTCCCTGTGCTATTTCTTTTTTTAATTAAATCTTTTTATTTTCAAAATATCTACATAATAATTTTCAGTAATCACCCCTACAAAACCCTGTGTTATATTTGTTTCCTTCCCTCCCACCACCTCCCTCAGCCGGCAAGTGATCCAATATATGTTCAACATGCACAATTTCTCTATACATATTTTCAAAGATATCATGCTGCAGAAGAAAAATCAGATCAACAAGGAGAAAAAAATGAGAAAGAAAACAAAAGGCAAGCAAGCAACAAAAAGAGTGAAAATCCTATGTTATGGTCCACTTTCAGTTCCCATTGTCTTCTCTCTGGGCACAGATGGCTCTCTTCATTATAAGACCACTGGAGTACACCCAAAAAAAGAACAATAGGAAATGAATATAAAACTTTTTGTTCTTCTTCCCAGTTATTTATACCTTCTAAATCCAATTCTCGCTGAGCAACAAGATAATTATTCAGTTCTGTACACATATATTTTATCCAAGATCTACTGTAACCTATTTAACATGTATAGGACTGCTTGCCATCTGGGGGAGGAGGTGGAGGGAGGGAGGGGAAAAATCGGAACAGAAGTGAGTGCAAGGGAAAATGTAAAAAATTACCCTGGCATGGGTTCTGTCAATAAAAAGTTATTTAAAAAAAATAAGACCATTGGAACTGGCCTGAATCATCTCATTGTTCAAACATTTCCTATTAGATACAGATCCTTAACGTTAATGATTTCTTGCCTTGCCTATTCCTATAAGAATCATTTCCTTCCCAGGCCACGCACAAACTCAAAGAGAAATTAATTCTGCTGGCCACAAGTCTAGGTCTCTAACAGAAGAGTGTTGTACACACAGAAAGAGATAGATAGATAGATAGATAGATAGATATCAAACTATAGAGTTAGAAAACACTGTAGGATAATGGAAAATGACATATATTCAACTCAAGAAGTCCTTAGTTCTGACACAGAATAGCCATGCAACTGTGGACCTTTTGTGGAAAAGAAATGAAATTAAAGAGACTTCCTTTTGCTTCCTCAATAAGACAATACACAAAATGGACTTTAAAATCTTTGAATCAAGATTATTTTTGGTAAATGCTTTATACAGTATCTTCATTAGTTAATATTATTATTAGACTACAATTGATTAACATAGTTTCAAGGCAAAAAATATATTTCAGGATTCAGAGAGTTTGGATCTGAATTTCTAGTCTATTATACCCTGTGTTATTCTTGGCAACTGACATTTTTATAGTATTTTTTTTTTCGTATCATTTTGAATGAGAAGATTAGAAAGAATAAGTTCTATGAATCATTGGTTTTGTTTGTGCAAAAACGTATTTTTAATAATTTAATATGATCAGAATTTATCCATTTTACATTTCATAATGTTCTATAATTTTTCTTTGATCATAAATTCCTATTTAGTCCAGAGACTTGAGAGGTAAATTTTACTTTGCTTTCTTAATGTCCTAATAAGATCACCCTTTATACCTAAATCATATATCCATCTTGACTTTATTTTGGTATGAGGTGTGAAATGTAGTTCTATTTCAAGTTTCTGACATATTATTTTCCAATATTTGCATTATTTTTTGTTAGATAATGAGTTCTCATTACAGAAACTAAATTCTTTGGATTTCTCAACTGAATCACTATATTCAATGATCTCTATGTCGTTTATACCCAACTTATTCCTTTGATCCACAATTCTATTTTTCAGCTAGTATCATATGGTTTAGATGATTGATGCTTTAAATAATAAAGGTTTAGGTATGGTACTACTATGTCACAATCACTTTTCTTTTTCTTTTTTTTTTTTTTCATGAATCCCCTTGATATTCTTGATGTTTTCTTTTTCCAGATGAATGTTGTTATTATTTGTTCTAGCTCTATAAAATAATTCTTGGCAATTTGATTGATATGACACTGGATAAATAGACTAAGGATAATTGTTCTTTTTCATTTTATTAACTTGGTCACCCATGATCATTTGATATTGTTCCAATTTCTTAGAACTGGCCTTATTTGTGTAAAACATGTTTTGTACTTCAATTCATAGAGTTCCTGGGTTTCTCTTGGCAGAAATAAAGCCAAATGTTTTTCTTTGTCTACGGTTATTTTAAATGGAATTTCTCTTTCCATCTCTTCTTGTTGGGTTGGTAACATATAGAAAAGCTAAGGATTTTTATGGATTTATTTTAAATATTGCAATTTTTAAAAGTTGTTAAATGTCTCAAGTATTTTTTGTTGATTCTCTAAGTGTATCATCCCATCATATCATCTTCAAAGAGTGACAATTTTATCTTGTCATTACCTTCTCTAAAGTGTACATTTGTTTTTCTTTTCTTATTGCTAAAGACAACATTTCAATGAATAATATTGGTGATAATTGGCATCCTTATTTCCCCCTTGATCTTCCTAGGATTGCATTTACCTTATCTGTATTATATATAATAGATGCTGCTTATCAATTTAAGATAAAATTAATTTATTCTTATACTCTCTACTGTTTTTAATAGGAAGGGATGCTTTATTTTGTCAAAAACTTTTTTCTGCATTTATTGGGATTATCTTATTATTTCTGTTAGTATGGTCAATTAGGTTAATAGTTTCCTTATATTAAACAAATGCTGCATTCATAGTATAAATCTCACTTGATAATAAATAAGTTGTATTCTTTTTGCTAACATTTTATTTAAATTTTTGTTTCAGTATTCATTGTGGGGATTTGCTTATAATTTTCTTTCTGTTTTGGCTCTTCCTGGTTTAGATAGCAGCATAATATTTATGTCATTAAAAAAATTTGGCAGGACTCATTCTTCATCTACTTTTCCAAATAGTTTACATCATATTTTAATTATTTGTCCTTCAAATGTTTAGGCTTTGTCCAAGATCAGAATTACTACTCCTGCTTTTATTTTTTTTTCTTTGCTTCAGCTGAATCATATTATATTCTGATCCAGTCTTTCACTGTTGCTATATATGTATCACTATGTTTCAAAGGTATTTCTTGTAAAGAACATATTGTAGCATTCTGTATTTTAATCCATACTGCTACCCAATTCTGTTCTATGGAAACCTTTATCCAACTCACAATCACATTTCTGATTACCAGCTGTGTATTTCCTTCCATCCCATTTTCTCCCCTGTATATTATTTTCCCACTCTTTCCAACATCACTCCTCACTAGTGTGTTGTTTCTGACCAATGCTTTTCTCAAGCTGCCCTCCCTTCTATCAACCATTGTCTCTTCTCTTACCCCTTTCTCCTAATGTTACCCATCTCCCTTTTATTATATCCTTTCCTTTAGCTCTTCTCATGATCCTCTAGTGAAATTTAAATTTTCAAGCCCAACTAAGTGGTTAAGCTACTTCCTCTTTGAGCCAAAATTGTTGATATTTAGCTTGAGATCATTCTCATTCCCCTCTCTTCTTTCTCTCTACTTTAAGAGGTCTTTTGTTTCCCTTCATGTGATCTAATATACCTCCTTCTTCCCATTTCTTATTCTCATACTACATACCTTCCCCCAAAAACCTTAAAGCCTTTTTCTTTAATATCATGATATCAGAGTTAATTTATACCCACACCCCCATCCCTGTATGCCTCTTCTTACATCCTAAAAGTAATAAACTTAGCTTTCATTTCAAATTGTCTTCTCAAACTTAAACAAATTGGTTTTTTTTCCAATAGCCTGCTTCTTTTTTGACTGGATTATAAATTCATTGGAAAATCCCAACACAGAAAGGACTATACTTAATGAAACAAAGAAAAAGATATTTTAAAAAAGGATATTAAAACATAAGATGGTTAGTAAAAATTGAAAAGAATCATTCAATATCACTTTTAGCAACATAGGAAAATAGCATAGATACAGAACTTTAGATAGATCTTTAGGAATGCTTTACTTATAACTATCTTGTGGTACAAGGAATGCAACAACCCTCCTCTATATTTCATAGATAATAAAAAAAAAAAAACAAGTTCAATGAGGTAAAATGATTCCCCAATAATTAAAGTACTATTAAATATCAGAGACACAAAAAGTTATCAAACTGTGCATACCCTTTGATCCAGCAGTGTTACTACTGGACTTATATCCCAAAGAGACCACAAAGAAGGGAAAGGGACCTGTAAGTGCAAGAATCTTTGTGGCAGCCCTCTTTGTAGTGGCTAGAAACTGGAAACTGAGTGGATGCCCATCAATTGGAGAATATCTGAATAAATTTTGGTATATGAATATTATGGAATATTATTGCTCTGTAAGAAATGACCAACAGGATGATTTCAGAAAGGCCTAGAGAGACTTACACCAACTGATGCTGAGTGAAACGAGCAGGGCCAAGAGATCATCATATACTTCAACAACAATACTATATGATGACCAATTCTGATGGACCTGGCCATCCTCAGCAATGAGATCAACCAAATCAGTTCCAATGGAGCAGTAATGAACTGAACCAGCTACGCCTAGTGAAATAATTCTGGGAAATGACTAAAAACCATTACATTGAATTCCCAATCCCTATATTTTTGCCCGCCTGCATTTTGGATTTCCTTCACAGGCTGATTGTACAATATTTCAGAGTCCGATTCTTTTTGTACAGCAAAATAACGGTTTGGTCATGTATACTTATTGCGTATCTAATTTATATTTTAATATATTTAACATCTACTGGTCATCCTGCCATCTGGGGGAGGGGGTGGGGGGAAGGAGGGGAAAAATTGGAACAAGAGGTTTGGCAATTGTCAATGCTGTAAAGTTTTCCATACATATAATCTGTAAATAAAAGGCTATTAATTTTTTTTTTAAAGTGCATTGTATTAGCTGTATTAGATAAATCTTGTATTTTCTCCCATAATATGACAAATGATTCTGAATAAAGCTTGTGCTTAGTAAATATTCATCAAAAAAAATCAGAGACAAGGATGTTAGAAGTCCTCTGACTTTAAACCCAGGGCTCTTTTCACTATCCCTTGCTACCTCATTACTATGGCTAAGTGAACTGGACCTAGAGCAAGAAGTATATAGCTAATTAAAACTTAACAAGTGACCTAGGGAGAAGGCTGTTCCTTTGTATTTAAAGAATTCTAGCTTACTGGAGCACAAAACATTTTTTGATAATAAAGTGTGTCCCTTTTACATGATCCAGTTATGATTCCTGGAAGCATTAAGCAGGAAGTTCAAGGATGCTGAATTTGAAAATCAGGTGCTGATTTTAGGAGTTGTATAAGCTAAGTTTATATATCTTCTTTGATTTCTAGTATCCTCCTGTTTAGGATACATCATTTAATTACTCTGAATATTTTATTGCTATATTATGCATTTATGAAATGAAGTGGTTGGAGTGAATGGTCTTACAATTCCTTTCCAATCATTTCTAAATTTATTATTTCAAGAGAGGTTATGCCTTACATAGGGAAAAGAGTTGTAATCATATTATAGAGAACACTAGGAATCCGTTCTTACTCTTGATTCTAGTTTCAGGGTAAAGTTGAACAATCATTTAGTATTAATGAGCTTTAGATTTCTTATATTGAAAATGAGGGAAATAATAATTGATATAGTACAGGGTATTTTTGTATTTCTGTTATCCAATGTATACATAGAATCCTGTCACCTAAAAATGTTACATTAATGTCAGTTATTTCAGATTTACATTATTTACAATGCATTCATCAAAGAAAAAAGAATCTGCATCTGATTTTTCTTCATTCCAGAAAGGTAAGGGAGGACTTTTAATGGTTTATTAACTTTAGCTTTCTGGGTTATTGGGTGTTTTCAAAATAATTACAAAGAAGCATTGTACAGGGAAAGAAAATTTGACTTAAAAATCAAAAGATCTGGGTTCAAATCCTCCTGTAAACCTTGCTTGCATGAAAAATAACAAGTCACTTAATTTTCTTGTATCTTAGTTTCTTGATCTATGAAATGAATGGATTATTCTTGATTTGACCACTTATGTTGCTTGAACTTTGTTCCATGATTTCTTATTTCTACATTAACTCTATCATCATCTGCTCTTTCTCAGGAATCAAGTTTTAGTAACTAGCATGATTAGATTGATATAAAATTTTAATAAGAATCTCAACCTCAAGATGGCATATAGAACATGTTATTTTTAGATGTGAATCATAACCCAGATTAAATGAGAAGTAAGAGTAAGAGTAAGAGTAACCACTTTCAAATCATGAAGTGTTTTCCCTATCCAAAGAATTGTTCTTTTGCTATTGATTTTGATAAAATCCCATAGTTAATAATAAAATACACTATATTGAGATATCCATAATGAATACAAAATTTAAAAGGCTCTATACTATTTTTATTTTGATGAAGCTGATTGAAATATCAATTAAAATTAAATTGAGCTAGCTTAAATTCAGGAATATTTATTTCTTCAAATCACAAATGCTACTAGAAGAGATTAACACCATATACATTATTGTATCTTTCATTTTTAAAATGTGAGTGGGAATACCAACAATTTTCTTCAGATACAATCACAAGGACAGGATGAGGCTTGAAATATTTAAGAATGAGAGTCATGTCTATTAAGATAATAAATATACATACATATAAATATAATATCTACATAGAAATATAGCCAATGTTTTCATATAGTTTAGAGTGTCTAGGTAAAGTCCATTTTCATTTGATTTTATTTCCTTTGTGCCTTGGCCATAAATTTTCTTTCCTTCTTGGTCCCAGCAAATGAAATTGGGAAACACACACACACACACAAACTTCCTCAACAACTATTAACTAAAAGACAATATATGAAATTCATTTTATGTGGCAATTATAATTATTTTAATGTTTAAAAATGTCTTTTATTTATTATACCACAGATAGTTCTAAAAATAATTTCACTATCACATCTGACTTAATCAGATGCTCTTTGTAGCAAAGCAAAAATAAAAAAAATATGCAAAGTTGACTGACAAAATAACCTTATATAAAATACACCCTCCATTTATCTACTAGTAAAAGTATGTTAAATATATTTTATAGAGTTCTCAAGACTGTTACTGATAATGCTTGATTTAGATTTCTTCTATCTCCTTAATTGAAATTACTCATCTCAAATCCATTTGAGTTCTTCCCATTTCTTCCTTCCCAAAGCATGGTACTTCATATACAGTTCTCAAATTATTTAACTTTTTAAAAATGGATTCCAAATTTTGAATAAAGAAAACTTTGAATAAAGAAAAGAGGGAGCCTCTGTTTGCCAAATGAACCAAATATAAATCCTAATAAGCTTTCTGAGTTGGATGTGAGTTGGATGAAATTACTACACTTTTTTCATGAAGAGACAGGATAAGAAAATTAAAAAAAAAAAAAGAATCTTACACAGAGTTCTAACCTAACACAAATATCATTTTGACAAATAACATGTTAATACCTAAAAATAATAGAAACATACAAAAAAACCGCAACTCTCCTTGTCACTTGGACCAGATGAACTGTGTCCCTGGGAATTGGTAATATTTGTTTACTGATAAGCTACTTCAATCATTGGGGAAAGGAAAATAAATAATATATGATGGTTGGAGCAGGGAAAATATTGTCTTTAAATTTCAAGAGGAAGGAGGATTAATTCTTTGAACTATTGGAACAATAATTTGACTTGCATTCCTGAAAATATCCTATAAAACATCCTCTAAAGTGGCTACCAAAAAGTAAAGGACAAATGTCAAGGAAAGGATAACATGATTACAAAGATTCAGAATGATTTTATCAAAACCAGATTGTATGACACCAACCTATTCTTTTAAAATATATATATGTAAATATATATGTGTATATATATATATATATATATATATATATATATAAGCGATACTATAAGAGACTGTTTTAGATATAATTTAATTAGATTGTATAAAGGTAATTTTAAAGGTATTTGATAAACCTTTATGCTCTTTTACTGACTGTACATGCATTTCTGTGTGCATCAAAACTAGTACATGATGTGTTATAGCACAGAATGGATTGGGAGCTCATTTAATGCCTATTTAGAACAAGAAATCCATCTAATTATATCTGATATCAATGTTGTATTGTTGATCAGTCATTTTTCAGTCTTGTTCAATTCTTTGTGACCCAATTTGGGATTTTATGACAAACATACTACCATGTTTTGACATTTCTCCAGCTCGTGGAGAATGAGAAACCTGAGGCAACCAAAATTCAGTGGCTTGCCCAGGGTCTCAAAGGTAGTACATACCTGAGGCAGAAATGAACTCAGGAAAAAAAAATCTTTCTGACTTCAAGCCAGGAATCCCAGCCACTATGCTGCTTAGCTGGATAACATGATTTTTAAGTTAATAATAATTTATTGCAATTAAAATATTTTATAAACATCCCTGTAAGCAAATTTCACATTGCTGTCCATCTGGAAATTTATGATATATTGAGACTAATTTATCACTAGCTTGACAGCAAGACTATGTAGCGGATAGAATGGTGAGCGTAGAGTCAGGAAGACCTTAATACAAATAAGGCCTCAGACAATTACAAGTACATAACACTTAGCAAATCATTTAAGCTTTGCTCCCTTAGTTTCCTGAACTGTTAAATTGGGAGGATACTTCCTAGAGTCATTGTAAAAATCAAATGAAACAATATTTATTAACTATTTAATGAACTACCTTTCACATATTTAAATAAATGATTATCTTCCCCTTTCCTCTAACTCAAAGAAGAATTATTTAGTGTTACAACATGCATGCTATCTTATATTAAAATAAAATCACTCTTTAATGATAATGATAATCAAACTCAATCACTTAAATATGTTTTGGGACAGCAAGTATATAAAATTCTGACATCACCTTGCTCATAATTAATAAACATTTTTCAATTGCTATGGAAGGAAATGCCAGATAAAGTTAGAGAATAAAAATTCTTGCCTAAAGGAATTTGTAACCTAGTCAGAGACATAGTCCTATTGTAGGTCACACACACACACACACACACACATACACACATACACATAGACATCTATGTATATTATGCATTTCTATTTATATACATATATGCACATATATATTACATATATATATATATATACATTTACACATATACATATATATATATTTATGCACACATACACATTCATACATAAATACATCTTACAAAATCAGAACTGAACATAACTTAGGATAGAATGTCAGAGATTGTTAGTAGTTTAAACCATAATCTATTAGTTTAAAAAAATATACTTTGATTAATGCAAATAACATCTCATTTTACAGAGTAGGACAGTCCTTATAAGGGGAAATGAATTGTTTTTACCGAATCCAACATATCCAGAGAAAGATTCCATGGACATAATGGCAGACACAAATCTCAGCCATGTGAAGGAATTTATTCTTTTGGGATTTTCTGACTTATCCAATTACCAAGGTATTCTTTTTGGAATTTTTTTATACACATACATAAATATCCTGTTTGGGAATAGCCTCATTATTGTAATTACAAAATCTGATGCAAAACTCCAAACCCCCATGTATTTTTTCCTTAGAAATTTTGCCTTCTTGGAAATCTGCTATACATCAGTCACTCTTCCCAGAATGCTTTCAGATCTTTGGACTCAGAACACAATTATTTCTTTGCTGGACTGTGCTGTTCAACTTTGCTTCTTTCTTATTCTGGCAGGCTCTGAGAGTCTTCTCCTGGCTATGATGGCATATGATCGCTATGTAGCCATCTGTAAGCCACTATATTATACTCTTATTATGAATCACAAAATATGTGTCCAGCTAGTAGTGGTCTCCTGGATCACTGGGGTGCCCATGATGATTGGGAAGACATATCAGGTTTTTTCATTACAATTCTGCAATTCGAATATACTTAATCATATTTACTGTGACCTGCCACCATTAATGAAGTTGGCCTGTGGAGATAAATTTTGGAATGAAGTCTCATTCTACACACTGGTTGTCTTATTTTCTTTTATTCCCTTTCTGTTGATACTTTACTCTTATATCAGAATCTTCATTACCATCCAAAACCTTCCATCAGTAATGGGAAGATCCAAAGCCTTTTCTACTTGTTCCTCCCACCTCATAGTTGTGGTGTTATTTTATGTATCTGGTGCTATTACATATTTACTACCCAAGACCAGTTATAAAATAGGAATAGAAAATTTTTTTTCTCTTTTCTATATCATTTTAACTCCTATGTTCAATCCTATGATTTACAGCCTTAGGAACAGGGATGTCATTATGGCAATGAAAAAAATATTGTCTAAATGTAGAAGGTCATGAAATAATGAGAAAAATTGTCAATCTTTTTTTTTTTTTTTTATCCATTTGTTGCATAATCTTTCCAGAAAGCCACTGTCTATTTTACTCCTATCTGCCTTTGAAATTGAAAATATTTCCATCTTCTCACCTCCAACGAATTTCTGTTACTATTTCAGGCATGAATGCAACAGTTTTTATATGTTCACAATTAACAAGATCATTCTGTTTGTGGCTTTTAAGAAATTGGTTCTTTTTTGAAGATGAAATAGCAAGCTGTGATAATTAACTAAATATATTAGGCTAACATCATAAAAGAAACCTGAGGTATTTGGGTAGTGTACCTGAAGATTTCCAAGAAGATCTTTAACCTTAATGTGATTTTGAAAGAAAATCAACATATTCATGGGAAAATTTCAGGTTTTTTCTATCCATTCTGAATTTCAGTAAGAATAATCTAATTTTATTTTAAGTTTAGAAGGTTTTTTCCTTTAAACCTCTTATAATTCTTAAAAACAAATGTAACATGTGTGGTTGCTAGGATAAAGAAACAAGTGAAAAAATAGGTAGTAAAAGTTAATAAAGTAAACTAGAGAACTACAAGAGAAAAGAGTCATTCAATAGGGTAAATATTAAGTTTTGGTAGTTTGTATTCAGAACTGACATTTTATTTTATCTTTTTTCTTTACCAACAAATTACATGAGACTTTACATCAATAATTAAACATAAGGACCTCAACAAATTCAAAATCATCTTCTAGAAATCTTTCTAGTTCTAATAGTCTGTGTTTCTAACAGCATATGTCAAAATTTTTAAATAATTTAGTTTTCTGAAGGAAGCATTTGATTTGAAGTAGTATTTCCCAAGGCAAAGAATCTGTTACACAGACTTCCAGATAACTGAATTCAAGAATGATTTCAAAATTGACTTTAGAAAGGGAATTTCAGATCATCCCTGTAACTGTTCTTTGCATAACTCCTAGATGGGGATTAGAAGATATATAAACTATATGGTTTGCATCACCAAATGCAGGAAAATATTAATTGTGCAAACCCACCGTTTATACTAGAGTTGATTGGCATCAGTTGTCACACATAGGACAGCTAATATTTAAAATTGAAGATTTTGTTGTAAATAAATCTATTTAAAAATAATTCCTGTTCATTTGAATCTAAATTTGATTATTGTTTTGATTGAATTATTTAAAAAAAAACCGGAAATTCATTGGTTATTTAAAAAACTGCCAAGAAAAAGCATTAATTTTCGCTTTGCCTTGTCAGATCTGAGGATTATCTTTGATCTCAAATAATAATCAATATCAAATGATCCTATCATATGCTTTAATACTTTTTTATAACAAGAAAGTTATACATCATGAAGTGATGGGCAGAGCTGTGATTCAATTATTATTTCATGTTAACAATTTTTACCTTACCTTTAGTATATTTTAATGTTTAATTTATTGTTGACGTGTATATTATAAAAGTGAATGCTGAAAACTATGTATGTTTTGAAAATAAAAAGCTTTAAAAAAAAAACATATCCAGTCAATTGTTTGGTCCTATTGAGTTGAACTTTTACGGATCTTACAGGATTATAGATTTGGAGTTGAAAGTGTTTCAGAAGACATATATTCCAAACTTTCTTCGTGTTTCAGATGAGGAAATTGAAGTTGATTTGCCAAGGTTGTCAAGAAGTGAGTAGCAGAATCAAAATTCTAAGCAAGATCCTTTGACTCCAGATTCCTTAGATCTGGCATAAGATCTATTGGAATCAAAAGCAACATAGAAGGAAACTTTGGAATGTAAAAGTTCCAAAAGTGAGAAACTAAGGCCCAGATTATATAGACAAGAAAGAACAAAGGGTGGAAGAGCCTTCAAAATATTAAATCTTTGTTGATTTATTTCTCTGAGGTCTTTCTTTAGCAGATAGAGTATCAAATAAGCACACCTCTCTTCCTCACTTTATCCTTTTGACCCCCTTTCCTTCTCCTTTTCCTTCCCATTCCCCTTCCTCTCTTTCTTCCTCCCTCTTTTTTGTCCTCCTCTCCTCCTCTCCTTTTCTCCCTATATTTCTTCACCCCCTCCCTTCTAGTTTTCTCCCTCTCTTTCCCCTACATTCTCTTTTTATCTTTCCCTGTGTATATCTGTCTCTGTCTCTGTCTGTCTGTACCCTTTTCCTTTTTTTTCCCCCTGATCAAATATGGGAAAATATAATCTAATGACACTCTATTTGCAAGAATTTGTTTTCTTGCATTTTTAGTATCACAATTATTAATTACATTTTGATTTTCATTTATGTTGGTTATTTTTATTGGATTGCTTTCTTTGAATTTACCAGGATTTCTTCCTCCCCATTTCCTGTCACTAAGCTTATATGTTTGTTTGGCCACCATAACTATTATTGATATAATAATTAAATTATTATGCCTGTAAAGGAGCTAAAACTTCATGGATTTTAGCTAGTTAATCAGTTAATTAACAAACATTTACTAATTACTTATTGTGGACTAAAGTATGCCCTCACATTGCTGAACACTCTAGATATAAAAAGGCAGAAACACAGCTATTATTCTCAAAGAGCTCAAATTTTAATACAGTAGTACTTCAATATTATTTTAAAATTCCAAATGATTAGCTAATGGAGTTAGTGGAGCTCTCCCCCATCTGTCCCAGCTGAAAGACATGTTTTTAATATGTGTGTTGTTTTCCTTCCATCCATCAACTGGCACAGAAAAAAACAAGAAATAGCCAGAAATCATTAGCTTAAGAACTCAGAACTATCAGTTGTGACTAAGTACATTTTTATTTTAAACTTTCTGAGATATCACAGAGACAGACATAATGTCTTAGGAAGGGTTTGAGTCCAATAAACAAGCATTATTTTCCTTTCTAAGTTTTCAACAAGTAGTACCACCAAAGATAGTCTCCTAAACCAAAGAAAAACTACTGTGTACAAATGTATTCATAGCAGTTCTTTTGAGGGCCTAGAATTGGAAACTGAGAGGATGCCCATCAATAGAATGACTGGATAAATTGTGGCTTGGGCTTGTGATGGAATATATTTGTTCTATGAAAAATGATCAGTGTGCTCTCAAAAAAACCTAAAAAGTCCTCCATGCACTCAAGCAAAGTGAAACATAGTGTTTACAAAATATTAGCAATTTTGTGAGATGTTCAACTGTGAATGATTTTGCTATTCTCAGCAACATAGTGATCCACAGTCACTCTGAAGGACTTATGCAAAATGCTACCCATATCCAGAGAAATAAATAATTGTGTGTACATACAGATTAAAGCATACCTTTTTAATATTTTTTCTTGAGCATTTTTGGACAGAGGAATCTGTTTTCTTCACCAACATGACTTTTATGGAAATGTGTGCGTTTCTTCCAGGGGTTGGAGTGGAGAGAAAGGGAGACTAGAACTCAAACTTTGAAAAATAAATGTAAAATTTGTTTATGTATAAGTAGGAAAATAAAAAAAAGTTTAGTAGTGAAAGGGGGTAAGGGAGGGTATAAAGACTATGCCACTTCATGAATACTTACACAAAACCTTGACATTCTTATCAAACTGAATAACATTAAAAAAAAAAAACTATAATTGGGAGTAGAGTCAAGATGGCATGAAGCTAGTATTTTTGCCAAGAATTTCTAATATATCCATTCTACAATAACTTTTTTAAAAGAGTGAAGAATTTTAACAAAGGAGAGCAAAATAGAAATACAGAAAAGGGACTTGCAGGTAACCAGCAATCAGGCAGGAGACTGATGGTAGTGGCATTGCAGTGAGCTATGCAAGTTGTGCAATTAGGAAAAGCCCAGTAGTGAGGAATAATAATAGGATTGAATACTTAGTTTGAAAAAGATCCAAGGAGATCCCAATAATAACACTGTAATCAGGAATGGTTGCAAACTGAAGGTCTTCCCTACATTATCCACTTCTAGATCACCATTTTAGAGTAATAAGAAAACTGGGGTCCATATTTTGGACCATAGTAAAGAGCATCAAAGTAGGGAGCAGATCACTGTCTCAATCACATTACCTGTCTTCTGTATATTCTGTTTTTTTTTTCTGCCTGCTAAGTACTTGCTCTTTATTATTCTAAAGGTCTAGTCAGTCCTAGAATTTACCAACTTTTAATGCTTCCTCAGTCATCTGATCCAAGAAAAAAGTGAATATAAAATAAAGATGAGACAAAGAGAAATAAAGACTGAGAGAAAGGAGGTAAATTGAGAAAAGAGAAAGATGGACAGAAACAAAGAGAGAAAGACAGATAGAGGGTAAGATAGAGGCAGGAGAGATAGAGACAGAGACAAAAAAGAGAGATTAGCCTTATAAATTAAGAAGAAAGGAAGGAAGGAAGGAAGGAAAAAAGAAAGAAAGAAAGAGAGAGAGAGAGAGAGAGAGAGAGAGAGAGAGAGAGAGAGAGAGAGAGAGAGAGAGAGAGAAGGAAGGAATATGTCAAAGACAATTCTGGGAATTCTCTTTGGCAGAAATTGAATTCAGATCCCATTGACTTCAAAACCAGTAATTTATTCAATATAATGACGAATGTGTTTGTATAACCATTCTAAACAACTTAATAACATTCACACACATACACATACACACACAACATACAAAAATTAGAGGGAAATAGTAAATTTTTGCCTTGATTTAAGATTTAAATATGTTTATTTATTAATTTGTTGCATTAAACACATAATAAGAAACAAGGATGCAAAACTTTGCCTTGTAGAGTGCTTTCTGCAGCCCAATAAAGACCCTAGAACAGATCTTAGAAGCAATAATTTCAGAGTATAATGATTTGTCCAAAGTTATATTATTTCTTCTAAAATTGTTCCTCATATCAGTTGTTTTTTCAGTTATATTTCACATTGTCTTTTACTTTTTCATTCTTTTGATTTTGTCTTATTATTTCTATATCTTAGAACGTCATTAGTTTTCCATTGTGTGATTCTAGTTTTCAAGAAATTATTTTCTTTCTTAAGGTTTTGATTGTCTATTTCACGTTGATTGACTATTAATAATTTCTTAATTTTCTTAGCTTGCTCTTAATTTTTCCCCTAATTTTTTTTCTTACTCTCTCTCTGATTTTTAAAATGCTTTTTAAATTCTAAGAAATCTTTTTTGGACTTAGGATAATTTGATATTTCTCACTGATAAAAGGATGACTTTTTTAGTTTCATTATCTTTCTCTAGATATCAATCTTGTTCTCTATCTCCATAGTAGCTATCTATGATTGTGCTTTTTCTCCTTTGTTTCATTTTTATTTATTTATTTAAAATTTATTTTTACAGTATATTTAGCAATTAAGAGTTTGATGAATTTCCATTCCTGAGGTAATAATAGCCAAAGCTGAGGTTTTTCTTTTTGTTATTTATTTAAATCTATCCCAGGGCTCAACCTTGGCCTTTTTTCTCCAGCATTTTATTTTTCTAGTATTTAATTTTTCTAAATTACTTAAAGATAATTTTCAACATTAATTTTTGTAAGATTTTGAGTTCTGATTTTTTCTCCCTTCTTTTTCTTTCATCCTCCCAAAGACAACAAAAAATCTTATGTAAGTTATACATGTAAAATGATGTTTGAATATTTTCATATTAGAAATACTATGAAAGAACTAGAAGCAAAGGAAAAACCATGCCAAAGAACAAAACAAAAGAACAACAAAAATTTTTAAAAAGTGAAAATTGTATAATTCATTATTCAGTCAGATCCAAATTCCTTCCTCTAGATGTGAATGATATGACTCCTATCAACTCCTAAACCAAGACTAGAGCTCTGGCTCACCCTGTCCCACCCATGACTTTACTTACTACTTATAAAGTCCAGGATGGCTCCCTGGAGAACTCAGACTCAGCCAGAGACAGAATAAGCAAAAGCCCTTGTTCTTTAGAGGGAGAAGTGAAGGAGATAGACAAAACTGTTAGGAGTTTTGCCAAGAATCCTTCCTTGATTCTAGGTCCAGAATCTCCTCAAATGTCACATTTTTCTCCTCCCAGTTCTAAGGCCAAGTGAAGTTCTCTGGCCTCTTTCACTCCACTCCCTAATCCTTACCTACAATTCTCTTAACCCCAAGCATTGAGCTAGCATCAACTGTGAGAAGAGAAATTCCAAATGTATGCTAATAGAGTTATAGTCCAATAAATAATTAGTCTTAAGTGCTCGACTATCTGATACAAGCACACCTTTTAAGAGTTTCAGCCCTTTACACCTACTGTCACTCTGGTGTCTGAAAACTACAATTGTCCTCTGCCATTGAACTGAAACCAGTAACTATGCTCTCTTGTCTGTGCCCATGGCACATGGTGGCATTGCTCCTCCTGCAATGCCTTTATGAGGTGTGTGGTATCTCCTTCTCACTAGCACTGCCCAGTCTAGGGCAACTTTAGCCAGCACCACTATGTTGGACATCACTCCAAACTAGAAGGTCTTACTATATGTCTATCCTGCTGTCAGATCTTCAAACTGTTTGTTTAATGAAGATTTCTACAACTGAGGTGGCCTTCCAATCCCAGCTACCCTGAGATTGTTCTGAGTTGATTCCACAGAATTGGCCTGGAAGTATCTTCAGTTCACTCCAGCTAACCTCTGTACCTGACTTATCCTTAGATTGTTTTAGGAGAATAACTGCTTTAGCTTGCATTTTTTGCTTCTGATCAATATTCTTTCTAAGGCAAAGTTGCATCTTTTTCTGTGGAGAAGATTGGTGGAAGAGTAGAAAGTTTTCTAATCTACTCCACTATCTTCTCAGAATTCTCTCCTAATTGCAACACTTTAACAGCATCATCTTTTATGATTTTAATTAGCTCAGCTTGAATCCCATCACTTTTTTTTTTTTAAACTTCATTCTCCTGAAATTCATGCTCTGGACCAGTAATCGCATCATCATAATTATAAATAATGTTCAGATCCCTGAACACCCAGAATAATGTGGGGCTTGAACATGCCTGCCCAGAATGGGAAGAAAGACAGCAACACCATCCCCAGAGCAGAGAGAAGGGACTGTTGCCTGTAGAGGAAGGTTGGAACAATGTCAGCTTTGCCCTAAGAAACTTCAAGCTTTCAGAATGAACAAATAAGCAAAAAAGATTTCTGACCATAGATATGTTTTATGAAGACAGGAAAGAACAGACCTCAAATCCTGAGGACACTAAAGGCAAAACATCTCCAGATGAAGTCTCCGGTCTCCATCTCACAAGGCTCTCTTAAAGGAATACAGAAAGGTTCTTTAAAAAATTAGAAGAAAAATGAGGAAAGAAAATGAGAGCTTTGGGAAATGAAACACAAATTTTTTTTTAAGAAAATCATTCCTTAAAATTGGTTTTGGCAATATGGAAGAAGAAAACAACTGCTTGAAAGCCAGATTTTATAAAATGGAAAAAAAATAATCCAATGAACAAAAGTCAATTAAAAGTTCAATTGACCAAATGCAAAAAGATTAAAAAAGCTAACTAATGAAAATAATTTAATAAAAATTAGAATTTAACAAATGGAAGTAAATGTCTCTATGGGACAACAAAAGTCAGTCAAACAAAATAAAAAAAAATGAAAAAAATAGAAGAAAATTAAAAAGGACTCATCAGAAAAAAAACAACTGACTTGGAAAATACATTTAGCAAAGACAATCTAAGAATTATCGAATTATTTGAAACCATTATGATAAAAAGAGCCTATTGATACAGCACTGGTCTGTACCTCTGGGTACCACTACTGGGTCTGTATCTCAAGGACATTATAGAGAAAAAAAAAGTATTCACATGTGCAAAAAATGTTTGTAGTATTTCTTTTTGTCATAGCAAAGAATTGGAAAATGAGTAGATGCCCATCTGTTGGAGAATGGCTTAAAATGTTGTGATAAATAAAGATAATGGAATATTATTTTTCTGTAAAAAATGATGAACAAGCTGATTTTTAGCACGGCCTGGAAAGATTTATATGAACAGATGCTGAACAAAACAATTAGAACAAGGAATACATTATACACAATAACAGAACGAATGTATGATGTTCAACTATGAATGATTTGGTTCTTCTCAAGGGTTAAGTGATCCAAAGCAATCCCAATAGATGTTAGACAAAAAATTGCATTTGCATCCAGGACAAGAACTATGACGATTGGATATAAATCAACACAAGGTATTCACTGCCTTTTGCTGTTTTATCTCTCTTGTTTTCCCCGCCCCCTTTTGCTCTGATTTTTCTCTCCCAACATGTATGTTAAGCAATGTATAATAATGTATACTAAAAATAAATAAATTTAAAGTTATATTTTTAAAAAAAGAAAAAAGCATCTAGACATCTTTTAAAAAATCATTAGATATAACTACCTTTATGTCCTAGAACCAGATAGTAAAATAGCCATTGAAAGAATCTGTTAAGATTCTTGCAAGGTGCTAAATCACTGGAATTGATAGGCACTCTGGGAGATTCACAAGTCAAGATTCAGTTGGAAGATTCACAAGTCACAGCTCCCACAATCCCCCTCTCAGAGGAGGAGCCAACCTTTGAGTTCACACCTTTAAGAGATCACATATAAGGAGCTCCCACAAGCCAAGTAGAGACTTTTGGGAGATTGAGAAGCCAGGAGTCAAATTGGGAGATTGAGAAGCCAGGATTCAGAGGGAGAGTGAGAGGCTGAAGCTGACAGAGGCAAAAGACTAGCGGGAAAAGCTCTTGGAACCAAGGAGAGAGATAGGCCTCTAAGAAAACTAACCAGGCTATTTTGGAAAAAGACAATAAAGGACTGGATTTTAACTCCTGGCTGCATTTGAGGTGATTATTGCTCAGAAGTGAAACGAAGGCTGCTTCCAGAAGCTCCCCAAGAAACCTGCTCACAGAAAACAATTGTATTTTAGAGAAAAGAACATTACAAGACTCCACTAATCACCTCTTGTAAGAGACCCTAAAATGAAAACTCCAAGGAATATTGTAACGCAATTCCAGAATTAGTAGATCAAGGAGAAAATATGGCAAGCAGTCGGAAAGAAACAATTCACATATCAAGGACCATAATCAGGATTACACAGGATTTAGCAGCTTCCACTTAAAAGGATCAAAGGGCCTGAATATGATATTTGCTGACCAATGATCGGCATGTTGTTTTATCTTCATATGTAGGGAATTTTTTTTTTCTGACATGCTCTCTGTCACTCTTTATTTTGAAGAGTTTGTGTGTATTTGTGTGTGAATTTATGGGAGCTTGAGTGTATGTGTGTGTATGCGTGTATGTTTGGATTCATCTTGGTTTTGGTTTGTGTCTTTTCTTACAATTTGACTAATATGGAAATATATTTTGCAAAAATGCATGTGTATAAACTTTTACCATCCCAGAGAAAGAATAAATGCAAGAAATTTTGAAATTAAGATGTATTAAATGCCAAAAATTATCAGAAATAAAAAAATAAATGTAATAATAGAAGAAAAATTCTATTTTAAAATGAACAAGCACATTGTTCTTGTTCTGCTTACTTAACTTTTCATCACTTGAAACAAATATTCCAAAGTTTTAAAATGATTATTTCTTTTATCTATTATACATAAATAGAACTCCTTTATTTTAGGGTATCATATTTTGCTTAGACACTCCTCTTTTGCTTAGACTTAGATAACTCAGACATTATCTGTTTCCAGGGTCTTTTTTGCCTCAAATAAAGTGATTGATTTAATACGAACATATACATAAACACACATATGAAATAATCTGTACACAGAGAAAAAGTAAGATCTCTACATGGATATATAGGTACATATTTTGTGTTGTGTTCTTTTTCCAAAACACAGCCAGGTGGTAAGAGTTCAGATCTTTTATTGTGTCCTTCAATATAGCCTGGTTAGCTCAGGCCTATCTCTCTGCTTGGTTCCAAAACTCTTGAAGCTTTGTTCTTGTTTTCTGCCTCTGCTTTCTTCAGCCTCCAGCCAGCACCAAGGTAGAAGATGCAATGAATCTCTTTTGCCTTGAAGATAGGGCTTGTGGGCTTCCTCCCAGAGTGCTCCTCTCCGACCCCAGTCAATGTTCCCAAGAAACTCTATCCAACTCTAAGAGTTTCCTGTATATATATATGATCTCCCAAAGGTTAACTCCCCTTCTGGAGAGAGAAGGATTCTGGGTTATCTCCCAGAGTGCTCTCTGGCCCTAAGGGAGGTGTGAATTTGGATATCTCATACTAAGCCATACTAAGCCCTGAAATCTCCCAAATGTGTGAACTCCATTGAGTACTTAGATACTTATGAGCTCTCTAAAGGTGTGAACACAAGCATCATTTTTATCAGTTGTACTTAGTACCTTGTTTCAAGTTCTGGCCCAAAATATCTCCTTCTAAGAACAAATCAATCATATTGAACCATGCCAAATTAGATAATAATTGTCTCTATCAACTCCAGTGGCTTAACAGTTCGTAAATATTACAATAATTTTGTAGGGTTTATTATTTTCCTTCAAAACTAAAGATATTGAAAAATAATATGCATCTATCTTTATAAGATTCCATCATTTCTTTCTTTAGAAGTAAATAGAATTTTGCATTTTGAATCCATTGGAATTGTCTTAGATCGTCTTATATCTAAAGATAGCTAAGTTACTCACAGTTCATCATCATACAATATTGCTGTTAATGTGTACAATTTTCTGCTGGTTCCACTCACTTCACATTGTATCAATTTGTGCAAATCTTTGCATTTTTTTCTTAAATAATCTCACTCATCATTTCCATTCCAATAATTTCCTTTTTTGTCACAACTAAAAGAGCTTCTATAAAGATTATTGCAATTTGGTAAACCCATCCATTGCAAAATGGCTGAACATGTTGTGGCATATAAATATAAATGAATACTATTGTTTTATAAGAAATGATGAACAGGTAGATTGGCTTCTTTCATTTCTTTCTGTTATCTTGATTTCTTTCTTGCTTGTTTCTCATTTTCTTTAATTCTGGGAAGGAACTAGGGGAATTTAATTTATTAATTAAAATAAAAGAATAAAATTCAAAAAAAGTGTTACTTTTTTTTTTTTTTGGTTTATATGTCACTATCTCAAATCAGAGTAATGGTACAACATATTACATCTGAATCATGTTTTTCTTTTGATGAATTAATACCTGGTATTCATACTTCCCAGCTTATGTTTTACTAGGAATTTGATTTAATGACATTTCAATCTTTACATCTCCTCTATGGAATTTACCCCATTTTATTTTTTCAAATTTTACCCTTTGGATATTTTAAACCTTCTTCACATTTTTGACTACATTTTAAAATTACTGAATTGGTCTTCTAAAATCTGCTGTGTATTATAAAAATGTCTATAACTCTCAACACTTTTCAATTAATATTCATCCCAGCCTTTCACTTTACCAGAATTTTTTCTCTCTTACTCTCAATTTTTGTAAGTCTATTCTTTGTTTCCTCCACTCATACGGTTGACTAGCAGTTGTTGTTTTTTTTTTTGTTGTTGTTGTTTGTTTGTTTTGTTTTGTTTGTTTTTGTTGTTGTTATTGTTGTTTTGTTTTGTTTTTTTGCTATGCACTGCAAATTTAGACTTTTCTAATTATTTCCCCACCCAAAACAAACAAACAAAAAAGCTCTTTTGTGGTTCTTCCACATTATTTCTGTAAATTTATTCTTTATCCTTTTAGCTGAGGCCTTACTTTCAAAGTTACTAAATCAAACATTGTTAACAAGGTTCACAGTACTCATGAGCATCCTCTTTAATTATTCACTATTTTTCCTCCTCTTCATATCATTCTATATACAACAAAATAATATCCAAATTAGGAGAAAGTGCTGAAAAATCTCAGTTCTCATTTCAAAATTAACAAAGAAACATTTGGATGTAGCATTGTCTTTAAAAATGAAGCATCACTTCAAAGGAGTAAAAGTTTATGAATCAAGAAATCAAAATACCTAGTGATTAAAATAATGTAAATAAAAAGAAAATCAAGCACAGGAAATGAATTCTGTAAATTTAAAATACACCAAGGGCCCCAAAGGAAAAAAAAAATATAGAAGATTCACCCCTTTACTCCTTTACCATTGAATACGGCAAGGGAAATCCACAAGTATATAATTTTGAAATGATATAAGATTTTCATTGCACTGATTAGTTTAAAGATTTTTTCTTCTTTCTGAGTGCCTACATCTATGTATTTATGTCTTCTGTCTATCTGTATGTTTCATTCTCTCTGTCTCCCACCTATTCACATTTTAAATTTCATAATTTATCATCTCAGAGATGAACATTGAGAAGAATACCAAAATAAATATAGGTAATAGAACAACAGAGATACATAATTTTGTTTTGCTTTTTCATTTAATTTAATTAATTGTAGGTTATACATGAAAACTTTTTTTATATATTTTCATAATAAATCAGTTTGGGAGAGTAAAGTCAGAACAAAATGGGACAGCCATGAGAAAGAAAAAAAAAAAAAAAGAAGGAATAAAGTGAAAACAGTGTGCATTGATCAATATTCAGTCTTCATAAGTCTGTCTCTAGATGCACATGTTTTTCCATCCACAGTTTAGTGGGATTGCCTTGAATCAATAAAAAACTGAAAAGAACCAAGTCTATCATAATTGATTATCACACAATTTTGTTGTTGCTGTGTAAATGTTTTATTGGTTCTACTTGTTTCACTCAGCAGAGGTTCATGTAAATCTTTTGAGGCTTTTCTGAAAATTAGCCTGCACATATTTTTATACAACAATATTATTCTTTATTTTCATCTACCATAACTTATTCAGTCATTCTTCAACTGATGAGCATCTATTCAATTTCCAGTTTCTTTCCACTACAAAAAGGGCTAATACCCACATTTTTGTATTCCCCTCTTTTATATCTTTGGGACACAGACTCAGAAATTGGACTGTCATGTCAAAGCATATGCATAGTTTTAATGCTCTTTGAGCATAATCCTAAATTACTCTCCAGAATGGATGAATCATTTCCCCAAATACCAGTTTTCTCATATCCCTTCCAATATTCATCATTACTGTTTCCTGTCATCTTAATCATTATGAGAGCTGTAAAGCAATACATCAGAGTTGTCTTAATTTTCATTTTCTAATCAATTGTGATTTAGAGATTTTTTTTCTTTCATGTAACTATAGATGGCTTTAATTTCTTTATCTGAAAATTGAACAATCAATTAAGGAATAAATTATATGCTTATAAATTCGACTCATTTCTTTATATATTCTTAAAATTAGGCTTTTATCAAGAAAAATGGCTGTACAAAATTACTGCATCATATGGTATCTATATATTTACTATTGATATTACTTCATTGCCTAGGGTGCCTTTTAAAAAGACGTGACTTCCTAACATCTCTTTTAATTAGATCTATTTTTTTTTCACTTTTGCTTTGAGATAAGAATTGCTACCCCTACTATCTTTGTTTGTTTGTTTGTTTGTTTGTTTTTTGGGGGGGTTGTTGTGTCAGTTGAAGTATAATATTTTCTAATCCAGTCTTTTCCCCCCTTTCTTAGGCAATTAGGTCAAGTGACTTCCCTAAGGTCACACAGTAATCCTGTCTTTTACCCTTAATATCTTTCACTATGTTTCAAATGTGCTTCTTGTAAAGAACATATTGTAGGACTCTGGTTTTCAATACACTTTGCTATCAAATTCTGTTCTACGAGAGAATTCATCACACACATACACACACACATTTAATAGAAGTTCTGCTAAAATTAAAAGGCACAGACAAGGCTATAAGCATGGCTTTCTGACTTGAAACTAAGGGTTTCTTTTTACTATCCCTTGCTGTCTCATTACTATGCGCTAAGTCAACTGGACGTAGAGCAAAAAGTATATAACTAATTAAAATTAACAGGTGACCTGGGGAGAAGGATATTCCCATAGAAGATAGCAAGGCAGGCTTCCTTTCTATTTAAGAATTCTCACTTATTGGAGCACAGAGCATTTTTGATAACAATGTTGGTCCCTTTTACATGGTCCAGTTATGATTTGTGAAAGCCTTGAGTGGGGAGAACAAGAGTGCTGAATTTGAAACTCAGGTGCTGGCCTTAGGAGTTATGGAAACTAAGTTAAAATATTTTCTTTGATTTCAACCATCTGCACGTTTAGGATACATCATTTAAGTTTCTATTTTATTGATGTAGCAAGCATCGATGAAATTTAGTGGTCAGACTAAGTGAAATGGATGACTACCTCCAAAAATATAGACTTCCCAGATTAACAGAGGAGGAAGTAAATTGCTTAAATAGTCCCATTTCAGAAAAAAAAAAAAAAAAGAAATAGAACAAGCTATTACTCAACTCCCTAAAAAAATCCCCAGCAATTTAGTGGTTAGAATAAATGATATTAAGAGTTCCTTTTTAATCATCTCTAAATTTATTATCTTATAGATGAAGAGAGATTATACCCTGTAGAAAGAAGAGAGCTGAACTCATTTTGTTATCTATCCTTACTCTCAGTACTTAGTAGCAGTATGAAGCTGAACAAATCATTTACCATTAATGAGTTTCAGATTTCTTATATTGAAAATTATGGATATAATAATTGATGTAGTACATCACAGTTTTGGGTTTGTTTTTTGGTATTTCTAATGATCTAATATATATATATACTGGATTCTGCCACCTAAAAGTATTATATTAACCTCAGTTATTACAGGTTTGCATTATTTACAAGGCATTCATCAAAGAAAAAAAGGATCTGCATAAGATTTTTCTCCATTCCAGAAAGGTAAAGGCAGACTTTTAATAATTTGTTTACTCTGGCTTTAGAAGTGATTGAGTGTCATCTAGAATAATGTGAGAAAGCATTGCACAGGGAAAGAGATTTTATTTGGAATCATAAGATCTGGGTTCGAATTCTCCTCTAACCTTACCTGTGTGCAGTTTAACAATTCACTTAATTTTCTCGTATTTTATTTTTTGACATATGAAATGAATGAGTTATTCTAGACGAACTCTTGTTTGCTTTAATTCTGTTCTGTATGGTTTCTAATTTCACCATTTTCTCTTTAATCATATGTTCTTTGTCAGGAATCAAGATTCATTAAATAGAATGGTTACATTGACATAAAGTCTTAATGAAAAGCTCAGCTTTAAGATGACATGACACTTATTTTTATATATGAATCATAACCAGTTCAAGTGAGAACATAGCAAGAGTAATCACTTTAAAATCATAAAGCCCTTCTGTATGCAAATGATTATTCTACTACAACTCATTTTGAGAAGAACTCAAAGTTAATAATAAGATACACTACATTGGGACATCCATAATGGTTAGAAAAGCTAAAAAGTTACATACTATTTTATTTTTGATGAGGCTGGAGGAAATATTAAAGTTAAACTGAGCTACATTAAACTAAGGAATATGTGATGCTTTCAATTAATAATTACCTAGACAATGAGATTAACATCATATCTATTATTACACCTGTATTTAAAAAAAAATCAGTGGAACATCACCAACTAGCTGCAGGTCCAGTCACAAGAATAGGATGAGATTTGAAATATTTAAGAGTCAGGTCAATTTCTATTAAGGTATTATATGTGTGTGTATGTGTGTGTACATTTCTGTATCTACATCTATGTCTATATCCAATGTTTTCTTGTGGTTCAGAGTCTATAGGATAAAGTCCAGTTTCATTGATTTTGATTTCCTTTTAAAATTAAGTGTCTTGGCCATAAATTTCCCTCCTTTGTTGGCCCCTGCCAATGAAGTTGGAAAATACACATATACACACACACAGAGTCACATACAGAGCCAAACACACAAACTTTCTATAGACATATAACTACTCTCATCTAAAATACATATATATATGTGTGTATATATATATATATATATAGCCATTGTGCTGCTTCACTGGTCCTCATGATTTTTACTTAAATCATATTTTATTATTATTTTTAAAAATTTTATAAATCTTGCTCTAATCAAACTTCATATTGCTTTTCATTTGGAAATTGATAAAATATTGAGACTAATCTGCCACTTGCTTGGGCACTATTTTGTAGTTCATGGAGTGCTGAGCTTATAGTCAGGCAGAGCTTAGAACAAATATGATCTAAGACAATAATAGGTTGCATATTACTTAGCAAGTCATTTAAGCTTTGTCTGCCTTAGTTTCTTTTACTATAAAAATGAGTTGATAATAGCACTTATTTCCCAAAGACATTATAAGAATCAAAAGAGAGAGTATTAAATATGTGTTTAATACACTGACTTTCACATATTTAAATAAATGATTATTTTCCCTTTCTTCTAACTCAAAGGAGAATTATTCAGTGTTACAACATCCATGCTATACTATATTAAAATAAGACTAATCTTGAATGATAATGAAAATTAGTATACAGCCAGTAAAATATATTTTGGGAGAATAGTTATATTTTACATACAATATCCAGTCATCACTCTACTCATGATTAATAACCATTTTTTCAATAAACTGCTTTCTAAGACAACACTACATTAATAATCAGAGAATAAATTTTTTTGCCAAATGAGTTTATAATCTAGTCAGAGACACAGTCCTACTAAAGATCACATGCACAAATGTGTGTATACATATGTATATATATTTATTTATATACATATATGTGGGTGTAGTTATATATACACTTATCCATATATACATATACATCTATCTATACACACATACACATTCACTGATACATGTATCATAGAAAATCACAGTTGGACATAACATTGGGTAGAATGTCAGAAATTGTTAACAACTTAAATATAAGCTATCAGATTAAAAAAAAAAGTAACATGATTAATGCAAATGAACATCCTTATTTTACAGACTAAGAGTCAGTCCTTGAATGGGAAAATGAATCATCTTAAGTAAATCCAATATTTCTAGAAAGCCGATGGAAAAGATGGCAAACACAAATCTCAGCCATGTGAAGGAATTTATTCTTTTGGGATTTTCTGATTTGCCCAATCTCCAAAGTATTCTTTTTGGTATTTTTTTGTGCATTTACATAAATATCCTCATTGGAAATGGCCTCATTATTGTAATTACAAAATCTAATGCAACTCTTCAAACCCCCATGTACTTTTTTCTTAGCAATTTTGCCTTCTTGGAAATCTGCTACACATCAGTCACTCTTCCCAGAATGCTTTCAGATCTTTGGACTCAGAACACAATTATTTCTTTTCTGGACTGTGCTGTTCAACTTTGCTTCTTTCTTATTCTAGTAATCTCTGAAAGTCTTCTCCTAGTTGTGATGGCATATGACCGTTATGTAGCCATCTGTAAACCACTATATTATACTATTATTATGAATCACAAGGTTTGTGTCCAGTTAGTAGTTGCCTCCTGGATCACTGCGGTGCCTATCCTGATTGGTCAGACATACCAGATTTTCTCATTATCTTTCTGCAATTCTAATATTCTTGATCACATTTTCTGTGATCTGCCACCATTAATGAAGTTAGCCTGTGGGGACACATTTTGGAATGAAGTGTTATTCTACACAGTGGTTGTGTTATTTGCTTTCATTCCCTTTCTGTTGATACTTTATTCCTATATAAGAATTTTCATTACCATCCAAAAGCTTCCATCAGTAATGGGAAGATCCAAAGCTTTCTCAACTTGTACATCCCACCTCATGGTTGTGGGATTATTTTATGGATCGGGTATTATTGAATATTTACAACCAAAGACCAATTCCAGAACAGGAATAGAAAAAATGCTTTCACTTTTCTATACCATTATAACTCCTATGTTCAATCCCATGATCTACAGCCTTAGGAACAGGGATGTCATTGTGGCAATGAAAAAATTATTGTCCAAATGATTGGGGATATGACAGAATAAGAAAAAAATTGCCTATCAAATTTCCCATCCACTAGTTTCACAATTTCTCCTGAAAGTTGCTGTCTGTTTGATTCCTAGCTGCATTTGAAATTCGTATCACTTTTATTTTCTCAACTGCAATGGACATCTGCTTTCATTTCAGACGTGAATGCAATAATACTTATATGTCATTAAAGAACAAAGTATTTCTTTGTTTCCCACACTGATATTAAGAATTTGTTTCTTCTATGAAACAGCATACTGAGATAATTAGCTAAATATATTAGGCTGACACCATGGAATAACTAAAAATATACAGCAAACTTTTCCTGTATAATTCTACCTGATGATTTCCAAAAAGATCTTTAATCTTAATGAGATATAATTTACAAACAAAAATCAATATATTCATGGGGAATTTTCTGGTTTTTTTCCTCTTTATCCTGAATTTTAATAAGAGGAATTTAATTTTATTTTAACTTTGGGGGATTTCCTTTTCCCTAAGTTTTCCACAATCTTTAAACTCAAATGTAGCATATCTAACTCTTAATACACAAGAAGCACGTAAAAAAATAGTTAGTTTAGATGCATTCACTAGAGTGAATATTAAGTTTTGTTTGTATTTGGAACTGACATTTTAATTATCTTTCATATTGCATGGGACCTTAGATCAGTCACTAAACATCTGTGTCTTAACAAGTTTAGAATCAGGTTCTAGAACCCTTTACAATTCCAACAGTCTGTGATTTTCCCAGTATATAGATAATATTTTTATGTCATTTTGTTTTCCAAAGGTACAATTTGGTTTGAAGTACAAATTTCCATGTCAAAATACCTATTACACAGATTTCCAAATATTCAATTCAGGTATTGAAGATTAATTTTGGAGAGGGAATTTCAGATAATTCCTGTGACTGTTCTCTGCATAATTATTAGATAGGAGTTGTCTCATTATAAGTTATATAAAATATGTATGTGTGTATGCATGTGTGTGTATATATATGCTATAACACACACACACACACACACACACACACACATATATATAGTGCCATCAAACACAAGAAAATACATAAATTGTGTAAATCTGCCACTTACTGACTTCCTTGGTCCTATATAGAATGTTTACTATTTTAAGTTGAAGATTTTGTTGTAAATTCATATTAAAAAAGACTTTCTGTTCATTTGGGTCTAACTTGGTTATTTTTGGTTGAAAATGATTTTTTAAAAGTAGAACAGGAGATTCATTGGTTATTTATAAAACATTTTGTTTGTTTTTGTTAAGAATAATCCTGTTTTTGCTTTATATGGCATATGTATCAATGAATTGTTTTTATCTTAAATCATAGTCAATATCAAATTATCTTAAATGTGAATTGTTTTTATCTTAAATCATAGTCAATGTCGAATTATCTTAGATGGTCAAAGGATATTAACAGAATTTTCAGATGATGAAATTGAAACTATCTCAACTCATATGAAAGAGTGTTGCAAATTACTATTGATCAGAGAAATGCAAATTAAGACAACTCTGAGATACCACTACACACCTGTCAGATTGGCTAAGATTATAGGAAAAAAAATAATGATGAATGTTGGAGGGGATGCTGGAAAACTGGGACACTGATGCGTTGTTGGTGGAGTTGTGAACAAATCCAACCATTCTGTAATCTGGAATTATGCCCCAAAAGTTATCAAACTGTGCATACCCTTTGATCTAGCAGTGTTTCTACGGGGCTTATACCCCAAAGAGATACTAAAGAAGGGAAAGGGACCTGTATGTGCCAAAATGTTTGTGGCAGCCCTGTTTGTAGTGGTTAGAAACTGGAAAATGAATGGATGCCCATCAATTGGAGAATGGTTGGGTAAATTGTGGTATATGAATGTTATGGAATATTATTGTTCTGCAAGAAATGACCAGCAGAATGAATACAGAGAGGCTTGGTGAGACTTACATGAACTGATGCTAAGTGAAATGAGCAGAATCAGGAGATCATTATAAACCTCAACCATGTTACTGTATGAGGATGTATTCTGATGGAAGTGGATTTCTTTGACAAAGAGAAGATCTAACTCAGTTTCAATTGATCAATGATGGACAGAAGCAGCTACACCCAAAGAAAGAACACTGGGAATTGAATGCAAACTGCTTTCATTTTTGTTTTTCTTCCCTGGTTATTTTTTACCTTCTGAATCCAATTCTTCCTGTGCAACAAGAGAACTGTTTGGTTCTGCACACATATATCGTATCTAGGATATACTGTGACATATTTAACTTGTATAGGACTGCATGCCATCTGGGGGAAGGGGTAGAGGGAGGGAGGGGAAAAAATCGGAACAGAAGTGAGTGAAAGGGATAATGTTGTAAAAAAATTACCCTGGCATGGATTCTGTCAATAAAAAGTTATTTTTAAAAAAATAATTAATTAATTTTAAAAAATCAAATTATCTTATCATATACTTTATTACTTTTTATAACAAGGAAGTGAAACTGGTTTCCAGAGTTATGATTTTTCATATTAATGGAGGGTTTTTGGCCTTATCTTTAGTAGTTACCCCCCTTTAATTTGTTATGAACATGGTACATATTGTTGTCATGGTTTTTCATTTTTTGTTTTGGATTATTTCACACGTCTACCCTGGTTTATCAAATGACCTATGTCATCCATCCTAAAATTTGGTAGTAACATCTCAATATATTTATATCATAATTTGTTAGTCATCTTGCAAGTGCTTGATCTTCACTTTCTTTTCTTTTTTCTTTCTTTTCTACTTCCTCCCTTAGACATTTGGATTCTCTCCCCCAAAGGTGATTATCCTTGACAGAGAAACAGTAATAAAATAAGAAATCAGTAGCTACATATATATTTCTGTCATAACTTATTATCTTGTCACCTTTCTAATTATACACCCTCATTTGTATCCTAACAAAATTAGTTCATTAAAGGGAACAGTGATATCATTTCCATTTTACAGAAGTGGAAATTGAGCCAGATGGGAAGCACAATGACAGTGCTAAACAGAATATAAGTGGCATAATCAAGATGATATGAATGATCATCCATCTTTATACCCTTGTAACACATTTCAATCCCTCCAATTGACTCACCAGGATGTGTTTAGAATCCTGAACTTGGAATCAGAAAAAACTACTTCTCATTAAAATAAGCAAATTTGGTCTGGGAGAAGAGCTGTCCCTAAGGAGTTACTCAGGACAAGAGTCCTTTCTATTTAATCATTTCATTTACTTCTAAACTCAATGATTGTTGGAGAGGTTTCTCCTTGTCATATAGTTATGTGTTTGAACTAGAATTACTTCCTACTTAATGGAAAAGCAGCCTGAGGACATGGTAAGAGTACTTATTCTGAAATCAAAAGAAATGTTGGTTGCAGCTCCAATTCTAACACTTCATAAAAGAGTTACCTGAGATAAGCTATTTATTTACTGTTTATATCAATTTCCTCACATGTAAAATGGAAATAGTCACCTGAAACTTATTCATCTCCCTTCTATTGTGCACATCAAATAATGTATAAGATGAACAATTCTAGCAATAAATCACTGTGCAAATATCTATTATCATATTGATTTTAATATTTAATTTATCCATAATGAAAGAAAAAACAATGATGAATGAATTTGCCAGATCAGGTGAAGGTAAGTGCCTGCTTTTTCACTATATCTTTCAGTTTCTTGAACTAGAGAGGGTATCTTTTCAGATCTTAATGAACTGAATGTTCCTATTAGCTCTAAATCTCATTTTGTTATTCAAAGATTAAGATTCAGCAAATAAAGTTGGAAATTTCTTACAAAAAAACATCTTAAGAACCTTCAGGTTTAAAAAAGGAGCATTCTTATTTAGAGTTCATTTGGATATAGTCTGAAACAAGATTATCTCAAATAAGATTATATCTAGTTTTAAGATGTTTAAAAAACATGAAACAATTTCAAATCTAAGGAGTTGTTTTTTATTTATATTGAAAATCATGACTAAAAATTATATAGAATAAGGTATGGGATAAAAAATGATAAAGGAATATAAAGATCAAACATTATGGAAATCATGTATTTTTACCTGACCCTAAAAGAAGATGCATAGAAAAGAAAATAGGATCCTATGAGAATATTGCAAATAGTTTTAAATTTCAAAATGAGCTATGTTTGGCAAGAAAAATGAAGTCTGCTGCTGCTGCTGATGACGGCTATATTATTAGTTGAATATATGTATTTATATTTTACAAAGTTTTTTTTTTCACTATATTGTCTTATTTAATCATCACAATAATTCCAGGAGTTAAATTAGAATACCATTGATATTTTACAAAAAAGAAAATGAAAATATAAGATAGGCTATCACTTTTTCCTCCAGGATTGTTTGGCCTAGGTCTTTGTTATTTTAAATTTGGTGCTTTTGTTTGAAGCTAAATTGAGTGCATTGACAAGGTTAGAGAAGGCACATGACTTCTGTTCTTGGTGAATGGGGTGATGAGAATTTACCATGAATACAAGGCAAAGTTGCTCATTTTCTCTTTTATTTCTGTTTTTTTTTCCTCTATCAAAGGGAAATATACTTGAACAGTAAACAGGGAATAAGTGTAGGTCAATAGCATGTTAACCTAAGTTCAAGAAGAAGAAAAGAAAAGCATTTAGCTATTTTTTGTTGAGTTCAAATACTCTGACTCAGAAAAGTCTGACAACTACTTATATTATTTTCTCTAATTTATTTTGGGAACTAGGAAATAGGAGGATAAATTATTAGGTTTCATTGGTGATGCATGGAAAATAAGTTTTGTAAGATCACAGAGAATGCATGAGTTAAACCAGACTAAGTCAACAGACAGTTATTAATCACTTATTATGTCTGAACCACCGTGATGATAAAGGAAATTTATGCCCTCAAAAATCTCAAAGTTAATGGAAGAAACAGCATGTAACAGCTATTATTCAGAATAAATTGATGATAATCTCAGTAAAAAGCAAAATCATGGAAGAGAAGCAGAAAAACCTTCTTCCATGTTGGTTGGTTGGTTGTCCCTTTCTTGAAGAAAGCCAAAATGACATCACTATATTAGAGTCAAATCACAATGTGTCCAACTGTGATAAATCAGAGAAATACAAGCTTGGAGTGCTCTGCACCAAGTAAGACACGAATAATCCCTATAAACATTTGGGGTTTCCTTTCTAACTTAGCACATCTTGTGTTTGTTCTGAGCTAATTCTTTGCTCATAGAGTACAGCAGCTTTTTCAATAAAGAAGAGATAATGCTCAGTGATCTTCCCATGTCTCCCATGTCTTGCAATCTGTTCTAAAGTTCTTAAGAGATACCTTGAGAGTGTCCTTGTATTGTTTTTTCCTGACAACCTTGTGAGCAAAATGTAGTGCTTTACTTGAGACTTAACAGAAACTAGGTAAACAAGGAGGCAGAGATACAGAAGACAAGCATTCCAGCCATGGAAGACAAGCTCTGAAAATTTGTGAACTTGAGAAATGGGGTGTCTTCAAGCAACAGCAAGGGGGTCATTGTCAATGTACCCTACAGAATGTGGAGCAATGAAACATATAAGAGAACAGCAAAGTACAGAGGGGCCAGACTATCAATGTCTAAAATTATTTATATTTAGACTTTGATTTAATGGGGAGCCTTTTAAACTAAATGATTACAAGATAAAATGGTTAGACCTGTAGTGTTTTTGTAGATACTTTTGATAGTCATCCAGGGCTCTGTCCTTGGTCCTTTTCTCTTGTCCTTGTGTACCATTTCTCTTAGTGATATCAATACCTCCCATGGTTTTAATTATCATCTCTATGTTGATGATTCTAAGATCTATTTATCCAGCCTTAGATCTAATTATCATCCTCCTTTCTATCACCAGACTTGCATATCTATCTTCTTATTAGGCTTAACAATCCAAATTTCCCATGGATAAATTACATTCAATAGATACAAAACAACTCATTACTTCCCTGCCAAAACAAAAATAGTAATAATAATCAACTTACTTTCCTATAAATTTTCCTGTTCTACTGAGGTTTCTGCCATTCTCCCAGGCAACTTAATTTGTATCCCAAATGTCTTCATCATCATAGTAATCATCAATATCACCTCCTGCTCTTCCTCCTCTTCCATCTCCTCCTCTTCTTCTTCCTCCTCCTTCCTCTCCCTTTCCCTTTCCTTTTCCTTCTTCCTTTCCCTCTCTTTCCCCTTCCCTTTCTCTTTCCCTTCCCTTCTCCTTCCCCTTCCCCATTTCCATTCTCCTCCTTCTCCTTGTCCTTGTCCTTCTCTTTCTCTTCCTTTTTCCTTCTTCTTCCTTCTTTTTAAAAACTCCTCCTCCTCTTTATTCTTTCACAATCTCTTTCTTCCTTATTTCAAATCATCCAATCTTTTATGAAGTCCTATAAACTTTAACTTCAATACATATCTCCTGTATAAACCGTTCTTTCCTTTGACACTACCATGACCTTGTGCATAACCATATCACTTTATACATAGATTATTGCAATAACCTACTACTTGGTACTCTGTCTTGGGTCTCATCCCTTTGCATTCCATTCCCCATTGTGATATCAAATTCAGCATCATCATCTATTGAAGCAGGCTGTGGTCCCTTGAAGAAACTATATTTGCTATTGATCAGTGATTCCTTTCAGATTCTCAGTCCCTCCTGGTTGAGGCATATCCTCTCCAAAAAAAAAAAAAAAAAAAAAAAAAAGTTTTCTTTCCTGGATGCCTGGGTCTTTGATTCAGAAATCCTGGTCAAAAGCATCCCTTTGAATTCCAATAGGAGGTCCAGGTTTGTCCCATCCCCCACTGTATCTGAGCCAACTTGGGCTCTCCCAGCCCCCATTGATTCTGATCTGCTCTGGTTGTCCCAGCCCCCATTGTGACTTGCTTAGGCCAACCAACTTGGTCTTTCCAACCTGGGGTTCCCAACCCCTACCAAGATAACAATATAATAAGCTTCCATCAACTAAGGTCTTTGCAGATGGACCTTGGTGGCTTGCTTACTCAGCTGCTAGGAGTTTCTGTCCCCTGAGAACTGCATTCTCAGTGCAAAACTCCATTTTCCATAGATCTGCCTGCGGGAATAATATTTTTTTCCAGTGTTATCCTCTCCTTATCCTCACCTATTTCCCTAACCAGGCTTTATACCTCTCTGTCAGGATTTCTAACCTTACTTCCAATTCCTGTAATAAACCTCTTTTATCAATCTAAGTTTTCACCTCTGTAAATTCCTTTACAGAGAATTTCTGCACTGCCAGAAAGGATTCCCCAAAACTCCTTATCCTTGCTCCAAATCCCAAGAGCTTGCAGGGGAGCCAAACCTCCCCATTTGGTTCCCTGAACCCCAAACCTGCCACCAGACCTTATCATTTAACTCCCTGACCACCAGAAACCCTAATTTCATTTTGGTTCCCTAAATCTAAACCTCATTAGTTATTATATTATATAATATCAATTCAATAAACTGTAGTCACTGTATATATAATTAAACTGTCTTTTTGTTATTCAAAGTCCTTCACAACTTGTGCCACTCTTACTTTTTAATCTTTTTTACAATTTATTCTTTCCTCTATACTTCATCCTCTTCTTGCATTTTTCAATCTGGTAATACTAGTCTCTCAGTTCTTCAAAGATAATTTAGCTCAAGATTTGAGGCATTTTCGATAATTGTTCCTGATTCTTGTAATTTTAAATGTTGCCTCCTTCTGACTTTCTTATTTTTCTTTAGATAACATTTAAAATTCCATGTTTCACAGTAAGTCTTTACCAAATGTTACTTGATGGTATTTCCTTTATTCAATTTATTAACTCAACTCTATCCTACATATAGCATACTTCTATATAGTTTGCTTTTTTGCATATTATTTTCTCCATTAAAATGTCAGCTTCTTGAAAGCTATTATTGTCATTCTGTCATTCTTTGAATATTCAGTAGTTAGTACAATTTGGGGGATAAAATCATTAAGTTCAATTTTGTACAAGACAATTTTAAAATATTTATGGAACATCTAGTTTGAGATACCCAATAAACATCCAAATATGCAATTGTACATATGGGACAATGATGGGGGTGAAACTGTTTCCTTTTAATCTGTAAAATAATCACTCTGAAATTGTGTTCCCTTTGGTCTCTGGTCTCCCAGTCTCCAAAAAGCGTAGGAGAAGACATATTTCCCAGACTGAACTTTTCTAAAATAAATCATCCCCCTCCTTTGTAGCTGGATTCAGGAAGACTTCAAAGTGATTTTCATTCACTTGGCAATCTGAGCCTGATATTGATAAGTATCTAAGCCTGGGAGCATTGACTTTCTTTTCAATTGGAAGTTTCAGGCTCAGACTTCTATAAAGGATATTTCTAAACTCCATATTTTTGCAAAGGTCAGGAGCAGGATTATGCCTTGTCAAGGAACCTTTCTCCTTGGCATAGCTACCTACCAGTAGCTGCCCATTGTGAAGAGACCCTCTTCTCAGTGAAAATCTTTTGTTATTTTTCTGCAAGGATTTCTCTGCTAGAACCTCTATTTCCCTTCCAGGACTTCACCAATGAGAAAGTCTGCCTTCCTAGCAAAGCTGATTTCTTAGTGCCAATAAAACTTCCTTTTGCCAGTCAAACTTTTCTGGTTCATGAATTCTTTCAAGATGGACCGGCGTCTACCCAAGGTGAATTCCCACAACTCTCTGCACTGCCACTAGAACAACATCGACTGAAAGTTAAGAAAGAAGTTAGGACTGGATAAATACTCAAACATTTAAAAGAAGTAGAAAATGGTATTTTCCAGATTTGTAAATAAGAAAAGATAATTGGTGGTCAAATTATCACTCATTGAACTTGAATAAATTCTATTTTTTTAGAAAATGTTAATATCATCATTGATGAAAATTTTGCTTTGTCACACTTGGTTAATTTGAAAGTAGCATAAAGCCAATAACAGGAATCATATGGTGAATCACCCCTAAACACAGAGGCAGCATTCAAAATACTTTCATTGGTAAGGACATTTATTCAAGTTAAATGGTATAAAATTTACTAGAGAAGTTGTATCTTAAATGTACTTTACAAAAATAAAAAATAAAACAAAAATTTCTGAAATTCAAGTGGGAGTCAAAATTACATGACAATGTGATACTATGAATTGAAATATGCAATGTATGATGTCCAATACTAAGGAAATGAGTAGACAAAATAGAAATTCATTTTATTTGTTTGTTTGTTTTGGTTTCCAATGTCCCATTAATAAAAACAAAGAGTGTTAAAAAGTTAGAAAGCATTTAAAACAAAGAAGCAGTACAGAGAAAGAACTCAGATTCATTTTGTATACAATAGTGACTCTGTAAAGGAATTGAGGATGCTTCATTTGGAGTGGTAAAGTAAGAAAGGTTACATTCAATATAATTCAACCTCAAAAGTCTTTATTAACATGTATGTTTATTAAATTTTATAACTTTATTTTAAAAATAACTTTATGTTAAACTTTACTTCTAAAAGAAACCTTTCATTTCCTTTTTTGTCTTCTGTTAATTATTTCCCTATCTTTTGCGCCTTTTTGTATCTTCAGTATTAAACATAATATCTGAAACATAATATCTGCTTAATAAATGCTGATTGATATGAAATATGCATCTATCCATGTAACCACCAAAAGTTTGAGACATTAAAATACTATCAAAATATCATAGTACTAAATAATGTTAAGCAATAAAAAACACATATAAAGCATTATGGCTAATATTTTTATAGTGCCTTTATAAGAAGATAAATGTTCAAAATGAAATCTTATTTCTACTGGCATTTTAAAATTTTCATCAATTTCTCTTACAGTTAATAATATATACTAAGGATTTCAGTTTAAGTAAATCACAATTGTAGAGTCTGAATTTTTAGTTGGAAGGATCTTGAAACAGACTAAATAGAAATATATATTTGTCTTTGAAATAAATCTTAGGAAAATAATGTTTTTATATAGTCACTTTCAGTTATTTCCAGCTTTTTGTGACCTCATTTGGAGCTTTTTGACAAAGATACTGGTGTAGTTTGTCATTTCCTTTCCCAGTGGATGAAAGTTAAATTACATGCCAAGGATCACACAGCAGTCTAAGGCCAGATTAAAATTTAGGTCTTTTTTATTCCAGGCTGAGTATTTTATTCACTGAGTCACTTAGTTTTCTGCATTAGAAATATAATTTTAAAAAATCGGTCAAGCTTAAATTTGAAGAAAAAAGAACTTAATTGGTCTGAATACAATGATTATATAGATCAGAGCTTTTTTTTTTTTGTTATTTTTTTTTTTTTTTTTTATTTCTGACCCATTTTCACCTATGGGTGAAATGTTTTTTTCATGACCCTTGATTTATACATATACAAAATTGACATATGAATAAAACATTTACTGATACTAAATTATAATTCTGTGGATATTCTCCTTCCACCCCCACCCCCCCCCCACACACATTCAGTTTCAAGGTCCCTAACAGTATCACAAACCACAGTTTAAGAAGCTGGGAAATAGATTAAGGTGTCATGTCAGATGGTGAATATAGAATATAGAAAGTTGTGTCTAAATGGCATATTATAGATTATTTAATCCAATTTCCTTATTTTACAGATGGGAATAATGAGTCCCAGATACAGAAAGTTGTTTGTCTCTTCTGAAATGGCAGGAGGAAATATTACAGATGTGAAAGAATTTATTCTCCTGGGATTTTCTGATATTCCCAAATTCCAAGGCCTTCTTTTTGGAATTTTCTTAATTATTTACCTGTGTATCATTATAGGAAATACACTTATCATTATAATTACAAAGGCTGATCCAGCTCTCCAAACTCCAATGTATTATTTCCTTGGAAACTTTTCCTTCTTGGAAATATGTTATACATCAGTCACTCTCCCCAGAATGCTAATGAACCTTTGGACACAGAAGAGAAATATTTCTTTGCTGGCTTGTGCTACACAAGTATGCTTAATTCTAGGTCTGGGAGGCAGTGAGTGCTTCCTCCTTGCTGCCATGGCATATGACCGCTATGTGGCCATTTGTAAACCTCTCTACTATTTGTTTATCATGAACCACAAGATTTGTGTTCAGCTACTTATTGGATCCTGGATCATTGGGATACCAGTTGTGTTAGGACAAACATACCAAATTTTTTCTCTACCCTTCTGTGGTCCTACAAGACTCAACCACATTTTCTGTGATATCTACCCAATATTGCAGGTAGCCTGTGGTGATACCTCTATGAGTGAAATCTTGATCTATTTAGATGTTGGACTGTTTGGCATTGTTCCCTTTCTTTTAATATGTGGGTCCTACATCAAAATCATTGTTGCAATCTTAAAACTGCCATCAGCAATAGGGAAATCTAAAGCTTTCTCTACTTGTTCCTCTCATCTCATGGTAGTGGGCTTATTCTTTGGTTCTGGCATCATTGTGTATTTGCAACCCAAATCCAGCCATTCAGCAGGATCAGACAAAATTCTCTCTCTCTTCTATACCACTCTGACTCCATTATGTAACCCAATGATATATAGCCTGAGAAACAAGGACTTTATTGTGACAATAAGAAAATTGTTATCTAAATGCTCAAGAATTGGAGACAGATAAATGAATTTAGAAATCCTGAACTCATAGACATTTGTCTCAAAGAGTTAATCATTTTCACCTAATGAAGTCCTTGGAATACTTCTTTCTATTTCTAGCATGATATCAGCTTCATCTTTGTGGAATTCAAAGGCAAATGACAAAATATTTAATGCTTTAATGTTAAAAAGAACTCTTGCTTCTCAAGACAAAGGGAGACTCATATTTAAATTATTCAGATTAAGATACTTGAGTTTCTACAACATATATAATATTGAGGCTATTGCATAATTCTGATACTTGAATATACTAGGCAAGTTCTTAAAATGTTCACCTATATTACTGATTCTAATTTCAAAATTTCAGTCCTTGAATTTTATTTTTGAAGTGGAAATGATGACTTTGGATATGATGTTATTGATATCTCAGTATACAGACATATTCTTTGACTCTGGTGAAATAATGCCTTATTTTCTGGGGAGCTGATGAAGGATAGAAGAAAAGAAAAAAATGGAAAAATAACAATGAATCAAAGAACATTTACTATACTAAGTGTTGGATTTTAAAATGCAAACAAAAACAAAGACATTTGCTATTCCCCAAAAGCTTAAATTTTAATAAGGAAGGAAACCCAAAAAAGAAGCTAAAATGTGTGTTGTGAATATCCAAAATCAGTCTTGCAGTTTAACAATATTTCAAAATGATGATCTTCCTATAACACAAAGGTATCAAGGGAAAAGTTTGAACAGAAGTTTTTGCAAGGGTCAATATTGAAAAATTACTCATGCGAATGTTTTATCAATAAAAAGCTATAATAAAAAAAAGAAAAAGAAAAAAAAAGAAGGGTGTCATGGAGAATTACAAAGACATGAAATAAGTTGAGCTGGTAGGAAATGAAAAAAAAAAAGGTAAGCAAAGAAAGAAACAAATGCCCAAGAGTCACTTATGATCCATATTTATAATCTCATAACAATTAAGTGAAATAAGTTTGATAATTGTTTTATCTGTTCCCTCCAGCCAAGATTGTTTTTATTATTGTATCTTTTAATCTAGATAGCAGGAAGTCTCGTACATGTAAACATGTTAAAGTATATCTTAAATACAATAATGTGTACATATTTATACAGTTCTCTTGTTGCACAAGAAAAATTGGATTTAGAAAGGTAAAAAAAAAATAACCTGGGGAGAAAAAGAAAACTACAAGCAAACAACAACAGAAAGATTGTAAATGATAAGTTGTGTTCCACACAGGATAGTTTACCTCTCAGACCTGTGGAAGGGGAAGGTCTTTATGACCAAAAAAGAACTAGAGATCATTACTGATCACAAAATAGAAAATTTCGATTATAACAAACTGAAAAGTTTTTGTACAAACAAAACTAATGCAGACAAGATTAGAAGGGAAGCAATAAACTGGGAAAATATTTTTACAGTCAAAGGTTCTGATAAAGGCCTCATTTCCAAAATATATAGAGAATTAGCTCTAATTTATAAAAAATCAAGCCATTCTCCAATTGAAAAATGGTCAAAGGATATGAACAGACAATTCTCAGATGAAGAAATGGAAACTATTTCTAGTCATATGAAAAGATGCTCCAAGTCTTTATTATTAATCAGAGAAATGCAAATTAAGACAACTCTAAGATACCACTACACACCTGTCAGATTGGCTAAGATGACAGGAAAAAATAATGATGATTGTTGGAGGGGATGTAGGAAAACTGGGACATTGATGCATTGTTGGTGGAGTTGTGAATGAATCCAACCATTTTGGAGAGTAGTTTGGAACTATGCTCAAAAAGTTATCAAACTGTGCATACCCTTTGATCCAGCAGTGTTACTACTGGGATTATATCCCAAAGAGATTATAAAGAAGGGAAAGGGACCTGTATGTGCACGAATGTTTGTGGCAGCCCTTTTTGTAGTAGCTAGAAACTGAAAACCGAATGGATGTCCATCAGTTGGAGAGTGGCTGAATAAATTGTGGTATATGAATATTATGGAATATTACTGTTCTGTAAGAAATGACCAACAGGATGATTTCAGAAAGGCCTGGAGAGACTTACACGAACTGATGCTGAGTGAAATGAGCAGGACCAGGAGATCATTATATACTTCAACAACAATACTATATGATGACCAGTTCTGATGGACCAGGTCATCCTCAGCAAGGAGATCAACCAAATCATTTCCAATGGAGCAGTAATGAACTGAACCAGCTATGCCCAGAGAAAGAACTCTGGGAGATGACTAAAACCATTACATTGAATTCCCAATCCCTATATTTATGCCCACCTGCATTTTTTATTTCCTTCACAAGCTAATTGTACAATATTTCAGAGTCTGATTCTTTTTGTACAGCAAAATAACGTTTTGGTCAGGTATGCTTATTGTGTATCTAATTTATATTTTAATGTACTTAACATCTACTGGTCATCCTGCCATCTGGGGGAAGGGGTGGGGGGTAAGAGGTGAAAAATTGGAACAAGAGGTTTGGCAATTGTTAATGCTGTAAAGTTACCCATGCATATATCCTGTAAATAAAAGGCTATTAAATAAAAATAAATTAAAAAAAAAAAGATAAGTTGTGTTCCACATCAATTTCCCAGTGTTCTTTCACTGTGTTTAGCTGGTTCTGTTTATCACTGATCAATTGGAATTGAATTGGATCCTCTCATTGCTGAAGAGAACCGTGTCCATCAGAATTGATCCTGATATAGTATTGTTGTTGAAGTGTATAATCATCTCCTAGTTCTGCTCATTTCACTTAGCATCAGTTCATGTAAGTCTCTCCAAGCCTCTCTGATTCATCCTGCTGGTCATTTCTTATAGAACAACAAGAATGCTATTCTATAGCATTCGTACGCCATAATTTATTCATCCATTCTCCAATTGTGGGACATCCATTTCTTCCAGTTTCTAGCCACTAAGAAAAGGGCTGCCACAAACATTTTTGCACATACAGGTCATTTTCCCTTTCTTAATATCTCTTTAGGATATAAGCTCAGTAATAACACTGCTGGATCAAAGGCCATCCACAGTTTGATAACTTTTTGAGCATTGTTTCAGATTGCTCTCCAGAATGGTTGGATCCATTCACAACTCCACCAACAATGTATCAGTGTCCCAGTTTCCACATCCCCTCCAACATTTGTCATTATCTTTGTCTGTCATCTAAGCCAATCTGAGAGATGTGTAGTGGTATCCCAGAGTTGTCTTAATTTGCATTTCTATGATCAATAATGATTTGGAACACCTTTTCATATGAGTATAAATAGTTTCAATTTCATCATCTGAAAATTGTCTGTTCATATCCTTTGACCATTTATCAACTGAAGAATCAGCCAAAATTGTTAAATATACTCTCAATTTATTATAATTATTAGATTATTATTCTTTCAATTTGTATTATTATGGTCATTTAGTATGTCATTTACCTAGTCCTGATTTATTTTCTTCTCTGTTTGTTCACATAAGCATTCCCACATCTTTGAATCTTCACTTTAATCAATTCCCTTACTAAAGTAGTAAATAAAATTATTTTAGTCATTCCCAAACTTATAAAACACCTAGAATATTTCTACTTGATTGCAACTACAATTGTTCTGATTAGATTTCTTCCTTCTATCATTTCATTTTTTGAGTGATATGTCCAGTAATGGTTACTTGTGCTTGGATTTCTAGAATTTAAAAAATTTATCACTTAAATAAATGTATAGATGACATATTCACAAATTTTGCAAACATTAAAAAGATAGGAGAGGAATGTGGCATAGAAGATAAGAGCAATAGGATCTTACAAAGGGACTTTGTAAGACATTAAAATTGAGTTACAAAGACATTACAATACTGACTAAAAATAGTGGTAGATCAGAGAAATATGCTATTTTTATAAGGCATAATAATCAATGTAGTAATAAATTGTTTGATAAACCCAAAGACTCCTGCTTCTGGAATAAGAACACATTGTTAGACAAAACTGCTGGGAATACTGGAAAACAGTATGTCAGAAACCAGCCATCAACAAACATCTCAAAGCCCATACCAAGATAAGATTGAAATGGGTATGTGACTTAGGTGTAAAGGATGATATCATAAGCAAAGAGCAAAGGATAGTTTCCATCTTTTACTTCTGTTATCTTCTGGTTTCTTTTTAGTCTAATAATGCCAAAAGTAGTCACCCTCCCCAATTATGAACTATGGTGATTGCTTCATACTTGGTCTTCTTGCATTAGCACTTCCTTTCACCAATCAATAAGATACAAAACCATCAAATTGATTTATTAAATCTATAGATCTGATCATGTGGCACAACTGATCAAAATGTTTCAGAATTTCTCCATTGCCTCTAAAGAAACATAAACTCCTAAAATTTGAACTGATACTTAACTTACAATTTCATTTCATATGAACTTTGCCAAAAGGTTACCCAGATGTTTCCTTCTTTCTTTTTTTTTTTCCTTTTTTGCTGAGGCAATTGGGGTTGTGACCCTTCCAGGATCACACAGCTAGAAAGTGCTAAGTGCCTGAGGTCACATTTGAACTCAAGTCCTCCTGCTTTCAGGCCTGGTTCCCTATTCATTGCACCACCTAGCTGCCCCTGCCTAGATATTTCGTATCCCTCACTTAATGTTCCTGTCAACTGGCCAATTTACTATTCCCTACATGAATTTTTATGTCTTCTACTTTTGTGTCTTTATATAGCCTATCATTCTACCTGAAATGTTATCTCTTCACTTCAATCCTTTTTAGTCTTTAAATACTTTTAAGACTCAACTCATGTCACCTTCTTTTAAGTATCTTTCCATGTATTTTTTCCAATAATTATCTACACCAAAAATTGACTTAAATGAAAAGTAAATGTTGCATAAGATTTCTGAACTGATACTTCATAGGTATAAATAGGTTATGTCATGCATATGAATGCATTTCTGCCCAGTCATACCTTTCTTATGTCACAATTGACTCACAAGATTCAGTCTTTTTCAGATAAGCATAACCATAGGCAGTTGTTTCTGAAATCAGGATGGGGGATAAATTGATTATAAGATGAAAGTGAATATAAAAGAGACATTTTTGGGAAATCTATTCCTGAGTTAAATAAAAGCAGTTCTTCACACTTCAGAAGATCATGAAGGACAACTTAGATTTTTTTGAAAGGCAGTATATAAGTAATCCCTTTCTTGGGAATAACTGCTAATGTAGATATTGAAGAATGTTGTTTGGTCTGGAAGTAGCAGTTGTAGAGGAGTCAGTGCAGAATGTTTGACCATAATCTGGGAAGTCCAAGATTTGGGATGTGTTCATAATATACTGGTAGCAAGCAGACTAAGCAAGAAAGAAACAATAAAACTAAAGTCTGCATGATACATATATATTCTGACAGATGCATATATGCACATACATAGGTGTATAGTTAGATATAGATATATAGATATAGATGTATGTATATATATATATATATATATATATGTATAGGTATATGCGTATTTTTTTCCTTTTATTTTTGAGATCATGTGTAAAAATTATAGGAAGATAAATAACACTTGTCCTTTTGGTGCTATTATTCTAAATTACAGGCATAATTATTCCTTAGAGCCATTGTACTCATCATTGTAGAATTGGACTTTGAATCAGAAAGATCTTAGTTAAAATAAAGCCTTATACCCATGATGAAAAATTCTCTCCAAATGCAGAAAGAGAACTGATTAACCCTGAGTACAAATGGAAATATGCCTTATTTTAAAGCTGTGTGTGTGTGTGTGTGTGTGTGTGTGTGTGTGTGTGTATGTGTGTGTTTATAGCATGGCTAATGTGGAAACATGTTTTGCATGAATTCACATGTAGATTCTATATCATATGCCTGTCTTCTCAAAAAGTAGAAGAGAGGGAAAGAATTGAAACTAATTTCTTTTATTGATCTCAAAACATTTACAGATAATTGAAAAATATTTAACAAAAGAAAAAAGCATATAGTTGTTTTTTTATTTAATCCTGCTTTATACACTTACTACTTTTATAATTTAAGACAATTCACTTAACTAAAACTACAGATTTTCTCATCTGCAAAATTAAGTGACAAGATCATATGGCCTCTAAGGTATGTTCTAGACCTATATCTAAGATACAATGACCCAAGAAAGATATCTGATTGGGCAGGAGGTGGAGTCTTCTTAATTTGAACTGATTCAATTCAAGATAAATCCATACTAACACTATTACCTCAATAGATGAGGTGGCAAGGGAATTCTAATTTAGTGCAGAGTTGGAAATGTATATAGCAACTCTAAAAGAACAAAAGAATAGCAAAGATTTTGGTATTTTCCCCCATCTGCTTTTGTGTTGACAGGAACATTAACGCTAAAATGAGCATAGGATGTCAGCTCTAAGTCCCTCTATTTTTTTTTTGAAAATAGATAATTAGATTGGGCAAACAATGGTAAGTTAACTTTAGATTGTCTCTGTAATATAAATTTGGTGTATTTATTTCGTGATAAATATTTCTTAATATTTAAGAAATTTAAATATTTATCTATTTCTTAAGAAAATCTAATCAGATAGAAATTTACTTTTGAATTCATGAGCAAATAGACATCTCAGAGCAGGTATATGAGAATTTCCTCCTAGATTTATTAGATGTAAAGTTAGTAGAAGAAGTAATCAGGAGAAAACTAACAAGAGTTAATGAGTGAGCATCAAATACAGATTTGAGAATTTCCTCCAAGATTTGGCCTCTCTTGGGGCCAAGAAGAACACAAATAAAGATTCTCAGACTCTCAGTCATTTAGTTGTAAATCATTTAACATATTTATTATTTACTACATATAAAGAAAATTTCTCCAAGCAGGATCCCTACTTTCCATCTGGAATTAAAGAGCATATAAAGATTTAATTTATGCTTGAGTTTGCAAAAATGGTCATTTGGGTAGTTACATATTTACCAAAAGATGAAATTGAATGCATATATGTAAGTAAATTCATTCACATATGGATACATGCATGTACACATATGTATGCACATATGCGTGTGTACATATACCTGTGTATATGTACACTTTAAAATATAGAATATATTTTAATTGGAAGATCTCTTTTGGTTCCACATTTTCCACATGGCATTTTTCATCTCTGTATTTCGAAATGTGTAGATGAGAGGGTTCAGCAGGGGTGTGATTACAGCATAAAACATTGTTATTTCTTTATCATTGATGTGGATATTGGGAGGTGGAACATAGATTGCAATACAGGGCACAAAAAACAAGATCACAACCATAACATGGGAACTACAAGTAGAGAGAGCTTTGCGACGACCCTCAGGTGAGAGCTTTCTAAGATTATATAATATGACAATATAAGATGCCAATAAAACCAGAAAGGTTGCCAAAGCAACCATCCCAGAATTGGCAATTACTAACATACTAGCAACATATGTATCTGCACAAACCAGTTTTAGGAGAGGTTTCACATCACATATATAATGATCTATCTGATTAGAACCACAGAAAGGCAACTTAAGGACCATAAGCATTTGGGCAAGAGAATGCCAAAAAGCCACTCCCCAGGCAAGCAAGATCAACATATTACATCTCTGGCGGGTGATAATGACCAAGTAATGCAAAGGTTTGCAGATAGCAACATACCGATCAAAGGCCATGGACACTAAAATGAGCATCTCCACTCCACCCAGAAAGTGACCAGTAAAGAGTTGGGTCATACAACTATTAAAGGAGATGTTTTTTCTCTTGGCAGCTAAGTCTCTTATCAGTCTGGGAATTATGGTAGAAGTATAGGCCAGATCCATGAGGGATAAGTGGCATAGAAAATAGTACATGGGCTGATGGATCAAGTGACTACATGTAATTGTAATAAAAATGATGAAATTCCCTAAAAATATCACAAAATAACAGATCATAAATAGCATACAACTCATTATCTTCATCTCTGTGTTCATCAAAAGTCCCAAGAATATAAATTCAGTGACATTATTCTGAATTTCCATGTATTTAGATTGTTGATTATTCAGGAAAATCTTAATTCACCTGAAATTATGTAGATAATGGTGTTTTCTCTAGATTGAATTTGGCAGTTCCTGATGCATGAAAACCAAGATTCAGATCATCATAGAAAATCCATCTGTTTTAATAGCCTTGTTTATGGCATAAACCTTCAAATTGGAAGATCCTGCTTTGTTATAATTTCACTCAGCTCATGGGAAATATTTTTTTAAATGCTGTTTCCCTACTCATAATTACAATCCATTTATACATTCATTTCAAAAGTGCAAAATACCCTTATAAGATGGGATAGCATCCTAAATGTTTATTAAAAGAGGATGTAAATTCTTTATGAGATACTTTTTTCTTGGACCAGATACTCTTGAAATTGACTTGATTCAATCACTCAGTATACCAAATGAGCAAAAAGAGCAAATAAAAGAACAACGAAAGATATTCTTAATATCCTATAAATATAAACATATCCTATTTAGTAAATGGCAATGTTCTCAAATGTAATAACTATTTAGAGAATAAAGTTTGTGAAGATTAAATATTAATTTTCTATTTGATACATGATATCTAAAAACTAGCAAAACATGATCCAAAATAAATAATTAAGAAAACATTATTTGCTATAACAAACTCTCTAACAGAGATAACTAGAATGTTTAAAGAGGATATTAAAGATTTTCAAGAAATAAACAATATAAACAAAATTAAACAAAAACAAGTAAAGAGAATAAAGAATGTCAAATAATATAGTAAATTACAAAATGATGAATTTTTTTTTTATGAAAAGCCTGTTAACCTATCTCCAAATCTATTTTAAAGATGTTCTTTACATTACTGAAAGAGAGTTACATTCAAAATCATCATGATGTTAGGAATGCCAATGAAGAGAACAAACACAGGGGTGAAGGCTCTAGATATTTCAGGACAAAAATATTTAGTGAAAATTTGGGGAACTCTGTGGGGAAGGGTGGTCGTTAAATTTGTAGAAAATTTGAGGTGAAGCATGAGAACCAAATTTGGGTCAACTTTATGTCATGAGATTGAGTCATCTTAGCAGACAGAATTGATTATTTTCTTTTTTTTTTAATTCCACATCTCTTCATTCTATTTGTCACGCCTTCTTTGGCTCGGTATGTATGCCTATCCTTTTAGTTCACCTAGTGCTAAATTTCTCCATTTTGTTTCTTTCACTGTAAAAGACTACCTAGATATAGTGGATTTGATGGCCAGCTCCATGTTATCCATATTTTCTGTGATTTTTTTTTCTTTTACATCTTGAGTTTGTCACATTTTATCCAGAACTTTTTTATGTATTAATTCCAGTAAAGACACCTACAAAATAAATTTTCAGAGGTAGATAATGAATGATACAAGACTTGTTAATGCAGAAAAATAGAGAAAAGGAGAGAAAGAAGTAGAGAAAGGGAGATGGATGGAAAAATATTAATGTATTAATAGAATGTACATATAGACAAAATTCATATAGAAAAAGTTCAATTCATTCCAACAGAATTTTCCTTCTTTTCAAAATGTTTCATAAATGAAAATGTCTTGGATTTGTCCTGAGGAGACACTTAGTCTTGAATCCTCTCTCTAGAGCTCACTATCTGATTACACATGGACTATTATTGTATCATTTCTCCACCTCAGTTCATTTACCGATAAAAAAAGATATCATCAGTTCCTACTTCAGGGGGAAGTTCAGTACGGGAAATGGGATAATACTTGCAGGGAACATTTGGTATTTATATATAGTCATTTTCTACTATTCTACTATTCAGTTCAGTTGAGCTCAAAGTTCAACTTTTTCTCCATGAAACTCTTACACCCTATTTTGTAATATACTTATTAGTGCAGATACTATATTTCATCAACATCAATATCCTTAGTGGGAATCCTATTCTTCATGAGTCATAGAATCAGAACTGCAAGGTCTCAGAGACTATATATACTAACTTGGAACTTGAAAGAGTTGCTCTCTGATGTATTCCATATCATAATGTAGTTAAACAGACTTTTAGAAATTTTTTTTTAAATGAGTGGGAATGCATTATTTTCTAAGACAACCTATTTTCTAGGATGTTCATAGACAGGTTACTAATTATTATGAAGGTTAATTGTGCTTAAAACAGCATCTTTGCAACTTTCCTTCATTATTACTTGAATTACTTAGCCCTTGGATCAAATGGAAAAATAAATCAAAAGAGAAGTATTATTTTCCCCTCAAGCTTGATCTCTTAGATAAATAAGTTTAGTTCATTTAATCTGTCCTTTTATAGTCCATTACTGAGGTACTACATCCTTCTTACTAATGTTCTCTGGATGCTTTCCAGGTTGTCTATACCCACTTCTAAATTTGGTCAACACTAAAAGTAATTTGGAATACACTGTTCCAGCTGTCTGACAAAGGCAGAGTATCATAGTACTATTACATTCCTAATACTTATTATGATACATAATTCACCTTTTTATGTATCTTATGATATATAATTCTAATACTATACTGAGAGGTGATGTTGCATAGTTGGTAGAGAACAGAAAGTTCATCATTATTCCACACATGTTGGCTGTCTAGAAAAGGGAATATAATTTAGAATTAGAGGAACAGACTTATCAGAAAGATGAGTGAAACTAGATTTGATCTAGCAAAAGGGAAGAAATTTACATTCAGGAAACTGAGGCACAATTTTTTTAATCCAAAATCACAGAGGTAGTAAGTGGAAGGGCCAATATTTGAAAGCAAAGTGTCTGACTTGAACCTAGTCCACTACAATTAAATATCACTCTTGGTAAACCAAAAATTCTTGAAGATTATAAATAGACATATAACTGCTACTTTGGAATTTGCAGAGAGTGTGTATTAGTGGATTTTTTTTTAATTTGTGAGAAAAGATTGGAAAACAAAATGTAAATTCTGTATTTTTGGTTTTCATATATCAGTACTGACTAGTGGAATTTGCTATCACCCCTATGTGCCCAGTGCTTTTTAAAATGAATTGTTTTAGCTTGTCTCTCAACTTGTAATTGTAAAATCCAACAAACGGGGCAGACTTTTTTTTATAATATGTCTATGCCCAATACCTTGTAACATGCCTTGCAGAAGATTTAAGTAATTAACAAATATTTGTCAAATTAAGCACATAATTTAGGCAAGGAGACACCTATGCTGGCCCTGGAAAAGTCAGAGAAGTGACTCATTGTCTTATTCAGTGCTTGAGACATGGTTACAATAGAATTCCTTTCACCTTGTGATTATATTTCTGGAAGAAGACCCAGAGTCACTAAAAAGGAATAAATCTCTATAATGTATAATACATATGTATACATATATACAATACATATACATATATGCATATATTTATATTCTACCTCATATATATATGTATATACACACATACACATATATATATATATATATACATACACAGATATGTGTGTATGTGTATATTATATATACATATGAGTATGTATATATTTCCTTAGGGGAAAAATGACTCACAGCTGCTATCAGTTCTCTCCAGAGTTTCAAATCACTGTCAACCCTTCTAAGAGACCTCAATTAGATATGGGCTTAACTTAGAAAAAAATACAATGTTCCTTTTGACATACTACCTCTTAAATTTAGGTTCATAAACCCCCAAAATATTTCATCTTATCCAATCCAAAAAGAGAGTTCAAAAATCTGAAAATGTGGGTGGGAAAAAATGGTCTTTTTTTTTTTTTTAACTTACACTAACTTCTAAAGGAAATTGTGTATTTCCTGTAAATATTATATTTATTTATATTTTTAATGAATCCATTCTTTCTTTGCAAGGGATCCCCAAGTTTTATCCTATTCCCAAAGGATTTTATGACATGAAAAAAAGATAAAGACAGGAGCTGATACATTGCTAAATTCTTCAAAGCAATTAATCTAAGGCTGATTTCATTTATGACTTTTTTCTGTTCCCACCTAAGTGTAATGGAAGTTGACAGAGATGTTAGAGGAGAATGACTTAGCACCTTTATTTAAAAAAAAAAAGTTTCATTCTATCTAATTCAAGTCAACAACCCTATTAAATATGTTGAAGTTATATAATGATAGACTTCGATTTTGAGAGAGATGAAATTATTGTGATTCAAAATCAAATATTCTAGATGCTGACCCACTTCTCTTTCTATGGTCTTCCTCTACTGACTCTTTAAATACTTTAACACCAATTATCATAGATGATGGGTAAACAAAGAAAGAACAAAGGGAGAACGTGGCAGGAAGTGGGTGATCTGGAAGATAAATTGATATTAACATCAGGGATTATAGTGGGGCAATACAAGACTGAACCCAATAACTAGAAGTACTAAATAGGGGGTAATGATACTTACATTTTCTCCAGTTCAAAGATCTACTTGATATTTGCATGCTATTCTCTCATTTAAAAAAAAATCAGATTTCTGAAAACCTGGACTGCTGCCTGGATAGACAGTCCTGCAAATATGGATTAATGTAGTGTCCCAAGACACCCTCTATTGTATCACAATGACTCTTCCATTAGGAGAAGTGCATCATTTAAATGCTAACTCTCCTTCAGGAGAAAGGTAGTGAAGACTAGTGACTGAAATTCAAGAATTTTCTTGCTGAGTCAAGGTCAAGACAGTGGTAAAAAAAAAAAAAAAAAAAAAAAAAGATGTCTGAAGCTACTGAATCTGGAGTTAACATTTCAATCAAGAAAAGGTTAACTGAGAAGGCTTTAAATTTAAAGGGATGTGATAAACCATAGGGATGATTTCCCAGAGGATTTTGGACTTAGTCACAAATTAGGCTTTGCAATAAAACAAAAATATAGCATCTATCAAAGAAAATTATAACCTTGTTAATAAAACTTTTGGAATGTAGCCCATAAAATCAATGATAAATAACTTAATTTGTTGTCTGGTTCTGAGATCTTGGCAGATTTCTGTTATAATTTATTGAAATACTATGACTAGAATCATATTTTTGATGTGGCCTTCAGATACTTTGATTATTCTAAAAAATATATTTACTTAATCTGGTTTTGTAAAATAAACATTTTGTTATGAGTTTTTATTGTTTGTTTAGTTTAACATATCTTGTTGCCTTATGGAGTTATTAGTTCCTATTTGATCAATTCAAATTTTAAAGGAGTTAATTTCCTGGATGAAATTTTTTATCTCTTATTCCAATATGTTAATTATCTTTTCAAACCATTCTTCTATGTCATTTTATTTATTTATTGTTATTTTCCCTCTAATGGCCTCATTTGCTTTATTTTAAAAATAACTAGATTTTTTAACTCTTGTTTTTTTTCAGGAATTCTTGCTAAACTTTTGATCTACATGTATTTTGTTGAAGGGGATTATTAAAATCATTTGCAGCCATTATATTTTCTGAATTTGAATTTGGTGTAATTTTGTCGTATTATGAGAGGGATTTTTAAAAATTCTTTTTAGACTTACTTATTTATTGACTATTTTTCCAGTTACATTTGTCTACATTTGTTTTTTTTAAAACTTTTGAATTATCTTCTATCCCCACCTCCTCACCATGTGTGAAGTTATGCAAAAAGATTTCCATATAAGTCATGTTTATAAAAGAAAACATAGATTTCCTACTTCAATAAAAAAATTGAAAAATAAAATTTAAAGAGACAGAGACAGAGAGAGTATTCTGACAGTTTCTTCTCTGGTTATGTCTGTATATAAATACATGCATATACATAAATATATACATTTACACATATATCATTATACTGTAAAGACCTTTTTAGCTTGTCATCTCAGAATATTAGTATTCATTTCACTTTACTTGAGTTCATGGAGTATGTTCTATTTTTGTTTTGTTTTGTTTTGTTTTGTTTTTTCAAGAGCATTCTCCTCATCACTTCCCATAAGAAAACAATATTCCACAACAATCATTCACCATAATCCATTTAGCTATTTCCCAAATGATGGGCATCCCCTCAATTTCCTATTATTTTTTGCCTTGACAAGAGAGCTCTGTTACAAACATTTGTGTACATATCGGTCTTTTTCCTTCCCAACCATTTTAAAAATCTCATGCCTAATAATGGTGTTATTAGGTCAAAGGATTTCTATGAATTTATAACCCTTTAAGCATAGTTCATACTTTTTTGATCATTTATCAATTGGGGCATGTCTTACTTTTTATAAATTTGACCCACTTCCCTCTGTGCTTGAGAAATAAGATCTTATCAGAGAAGATTGTTTCAAAATTATTTTTACAATTAGTATTACTAACTCTATTTTCCCCCTTTATTCTATTATCTCTCCTTTCAACCTGCCCATCCTCAAAAGTGTTTTGCTATTGACCAATACAGCCTCTCTTTTATCACTCTTCTACTTCTCATATCTCATTTCTTTCCAATTATCCTGCAAGGAAAGATAGTTTTCTATACCCATATTGAGTGTGTGTTATTTCCTCTTTAAACCAATTCTAACGAAAGGTTCACTCATTCACCCTCTTCTCTCCTTCTGTTCCCCCCAAATGTAAAAGCTTTTTCTTCTCTTTTGTATGACATAATTAAAACTATTCCACTTCTCCCTTACCCTTTTCCCCAGTACATTTCTCTCTCCAATTAATTTCATTTTTAAAAGATATTATCCCTCACGTATACATATATTGTATTTAACTTAAACTTTAACATATTTAACATGTATTGGTCAACCTGCCACTTGGGGGTTGGGGGAGAAGGGGGAAAGTTGGAACAAAAGGTTTTGCAAGTGTCATTGCTGAAAAATTACCCATGCATATATCTTGTAAATAAAAAGCTATAATAAAGAAAAAAACAAAAAAATATATTATTCCTTTATAGTCAACTCACACCTGTGCCCTCAGTTTATACACATTCCTTCAAACTACCATAATAATGAGAAAGTTCTAACTTACAAGTATCATCATCATCAAGTATTATGTAGGAAAGTAAAGAGATAAATGTAATTAAGTCTCTTAGGATATCACTTTCCTGATTACCTCCTTATTTTTTTGGGGGGGGTTCTGTGTTTAAAAATCAGATTTTTCCTTTTATCTCTGGCCTTTTCATCACTAATGTTTGAAAATTCTCTATTTCATTGAATGTTCACTTTTCCTTCTGAAGGATTATTCTTTGTTTTGCTGGATTGATGATTCTTGTTTGTAATTCTAGCTCATAGATCTTTAGAATATCATATTCCAAATCCCTCTGTCCTTTACTGCAGAAGCTGCTAAGTCTTGTGTTATCCTGATGGCTCCAGTATAATTGAATTGTTTCTTTCTGGATGCTTGTAACATTTTCTCCTTTATCTGAGAGTTCTAGAATTTGGTTACAGTATTCCTGGGAGTTTTCATTTTGGGATCCCTTTCAGGAGGTAATTAGTAGATTTTTTCAATTTCTATTTTACCCTCTGGTTCTAGAATATCAGGATAGTTTTTAACTCAGGTCCTCCTGACTTCATGGCTGGTGCTCTGTCCACTGTGCTACCTAGCTGCCCCTCATGAATCATTTCAAGAATCATTAAAGAAGGCTTTAGAATATTCCTTGTTAGAGGTGTACTTGTTATGAGGACTTGATTTAATCAATTAGCATTGATTAAATGCCTACTATGTGCAAGGCTTTGTACTAAGTTCTGTGGATGCAAAGAGGAAAAAGTTAGCTTTTTTCAGGTTTATAGATCATTAGTAAATAAACAGATTGCAATGAGTACTTTGAATAATTTTAATTTACAAAATGTTTGAATTAATCTGTAAATGTCATGGAAATTGAAAAAGAAATGAAATAAAAGTTTCTTATTCCTAAATTTCAGCATGTTTACAAATACAAAGAAACAAATAATAAAAGAAGTCACATTCATTAGTGAATAATGGCTCCAATTTACAAGAAAGCAAGTACAAAGCAATCTAATCTCACATTACTTAGCTTGTTTAGTCACAGTCGACATTTAATATTTAAGGAAATTGTTATTATAACCATTTCAGGCTAGAAACACCAGAAAAAAGAAAGAGATAGGTCAGGAAGCTCTCTGCCATTGGTAAGAAGAGTGTCTTAATAGTGTCATGTTGTAGCTGTAGTCAGTGACCTTGAAGTATTATTTTTGTCCTTATAAATGTGCCTGTTGTTGATACTATATGATTTTGGTTTAAATCCCAGCTTCTTATATTGTACTTTGTTATGCCTTATGAGTTTCTCCTAACTGGATTTGTTTATTGTAATTTCATAACAATCATATGCTAAATTTATTTCATTTTATTTCATTTTTTAAACTTCCCTAATTTCATTGCAAGGCTAATTACAATAGTTTTTCTAAGGTTTTTCCCTCTGTCCTCAAAACTTTAATACATTAAACTTCCAGCTGGTAACCTTCATAATTCGTTAAAAAGTTAAAAACAAGAAGAGGAAATTTCGTATCAAGGATATGACAAACTTCTTTCTATATGCACTAGAGATCTCTTCTCCTTCTGATTATACCCTCTATTATTCTCTTGCTTTCAAGTGTTTTCAATATCTTCTAGTCTATTGGTTGATATTTTTTAAGCATGAATTAAAAATGGTCATGACTTTAGGCAGTATGGGAGTTTTGGTTATTCCCATGATGCTTAAAGTCATGACTATTTTTTTCATCATGCAAAATAATCTTCCTTTGATTGTTTTTTTTTTTAATTGACCAAGGATCTCTTGATTATCAAATCTAATGACTTTTCCCCCAATTCTTTTTCTACCTAATCTTTTTTTGTAGTCTTTAACATCATTGATCACTATTTTCTCTTTAGTTTTTCATGAAACAGTTTTATTTTGCTTATTTTCCTGTCTTACTGTATATTCTCAATCTCTTTTGCTAGATCTTCATCCATGCCAGATCTGGTACTGGTGGGTAAACATATACATTTTACATAGACATTTACACACACACACACCCATATATGTGTACATTTATATGTATGTGTGTACAAATATCTGTAAGTGTATATCTACAGAAGGAAAGAGCACTTTTAATTAGGTTTTATGAATGTCTTTGTATAAGAGACTGAATATAAGCTGAAGCTTTGAGAAAACTAGTATAAATACTAGCAGTATAAACAGTCTGTGCAAACAAACAGAAGTTAGAGTTACACAGGGAAAAAGTTTGATTAGAATAAAAAGGAGAAATATGAAAGAAGATGAGAAAAGTTCAAGATGTTTGATTTTTCTAGGGCTTTAAATGCCAAGTTGAGGATTTTATACATCACCTTAGCCCAAGTTATATAAATCAGCTTCTTTGGTTCATTTTATAGACATTTTTAGGTATTTCTAGGAATTTCATATTTATATACCTTTTCTTTCAGTTACTCTGGGAATCTCATTTTTATAAGCTGTAGGTGAAAAGCTTGAAGAAATATTCAAACAGCTCAAAATATCAAAGTGTAAGTTTATTTTATTCTACAGAAATCAAACACATAAAGGAATTATAGTAGCCCATAAATTGATACAACTCCTATTGATTTTCAACATAGGGTGAATGTAACTTTCCATCTTTAAGAACCTTGTATTTTCCCAAGTACTTATAGTATCGTATTAATGCTTTGAAATCTTCCCAAAAGGGAAAAGAACAAAAGAAACTCAAAATGTGATTGTCTTACATTCCAGTAAGTTCCATCATTACTCATAAGACATTTTCATGTTTCTCTAACACTGAGAAATAAAAGTTTCTAACCTTCTATAAAGGTGAATGGACAATATTTTTAAATAAACTTTTTACAGTCTACTTTGTCACCTCAGGGATGTGGTGTCAAGAAGGACTGTGTTCAAATGTTTCCTCAGACTTTTACCAGATTTCATTTTAATTTTTGCCAGCCTCAGTTGCTTTATTTGCTAAAGAGAATTAACAATAGTACCTTTGAAATCATTCAAGTTCTGTATAAATGTTAGTTACTAGTACTTTAGAGATTTGGAAAAATGGAAAGCATACTTGGGTCAGTAGAAAAGCCAAACTAGTCAGATTTACATTCTTGACTACATGATTGCATTGTTTGGTTGGGATTTTTTATTAAGGCAATTGGAGTGAAATGACTTGCACAGGGTCACAATGTTAGTAAATGTCAAATATCTGGACCTAAATTTTACCTCAGGTCCTCCTGACTCCAGGGTTAGCTACACCACCCACTGCCCTAAACTCTAGATTTGTTCATTCAGATCATGGTTCTGTTTTTTGTAGTTCTGCCAGTTCCATATCCAGATATCCATTCCTCTCTTTTCCAAAAAGTTTTGTTTCCAGATAGGAGCCATTTAAGTTTTAGGTAGGAGAGAGAACTGAAATAAAATTTGTGTAATAATTATGTAACAATGGAGATAAAACTAAGCTTTAGAAATTCTATTATTTACAACTTTATTGTAATCACTTAGATAATAATTTCTTCAGTGCCACAATGACGTCTTTGTTTCTCAGACTGTATATCATGGGGTTAAACATGGGAGTCACAATAGTATAGAAAAGAGAGAGAACTTTATCTGCTTCAGCTGAATGAATGGATTTGGGTCGCAAATATGTGATGATAGCTGAGCCAAAGAATAAGCCTACAACGATCAGGTGAGAGGAACATGTAGAGAATGCTTTGGATCTTCCAGTGGCTGATGGCATTTTTAGGATTGTATTAATGATTTTGCCATATGACCATAGTATCAATAGGAAGGGAATCATGGCTAAGATCAAGACATCAGCATAGACAGAAAACTCATTTACAGATGTGTCTCCACATGCCAATTTCAGTAATGGTGGGATGTCACAGAACACGTGATTAAGTTTGTTAGAACCACACAAGGGCAAAGAAAAAATCTGATATGTCTGGCCTATTTGAAGTGGAATCCCACTAATCCAGGAACCAACCACCAGCTTGATACATGTATTGTGACTCATGATGACAGGATAGTGTAGTGGCTTACAGATGGCCACATAACGATCATAGGCCATCACAGCTAATAGGAAACACTCTGTGGCTCCCATAATAAGAAAGGCAGTGAGTTGTATAGCACAAGCAAGGTAAGAAATATTTCTTCTCTGGCTCCAAAGGTTTGAAAGCAGTCTCGGTATAGTTACTGATGTATAACAGATTTCTAAGAAGGACAAATTTCCAATGAAAAAATACATAGGTGTTTGCAGAGTGGGATCAGTCTTGGTAATTAAAATAATAAGACCATTTCCAATCAGAATACTCATGTAAATGATCAAGAATAACACAAAAAGAAAACCCTCAAGTCTAGGAAGATCAGAAAATCCCAAGAGAATGAATTCCATCACAATTGTGAGATTTGTTCCTCCCATGTCTTTCTTCATTGTCCATGAATGAAAATAATGAATACAAGACAAGAAAATCACTGCATCTGTAAAAATAACAGGGTTGTATTCGGTGATTTATAAGGTTATTTTTTCACTTATAGTTTTCTATGCTATATTTTAAGTATGCTAGGAGTTTCAGAAAAGGAGCATTAATTCACCATTGATGAATTGGTGAAAATATAATGACAATAAATATATCATGCATGAAAAGTATGAGTGGTGTGTCTATATACTTTGTCTTAGAAACACTTCCATGAATGCATGAAGTGAAAGACAGAGAAAAACATCCTATCTTTATTAAACTACTTTAGGCAAGTATTGTGTTATGTTTTTAGCTCAGAACTATCAAGGAAAATAAAGTGCTCACCAAGTAGTGATTGAACCATAAATTTGAATTACAAAAATGTCACAGAATATTATTATGCCATATGAAAATCCCATACAAATGATTATCAATAACATGGGAAAACTCTAATAAACTGATGTGGATTAAAGGATGAAAAAATCAGCAGATGATATATTTAATGACTATAGCAATGGAAATGGAAATGACAACAAAAGTAATAACTGCATGGGATTGTAATAACCAATCCTGACCCCAAAGAAGATATGAATAGCTGTACTTGCCCTCATTCTTTTTAAATATAAAAACTATGGATGTGAAGCATCAAGAACCATTTAATTTGCTATTTAGTTTAGTTAAACTTTTTTTTTTCTTTCTTTTTAATAAGGAATGTATCTGGCTTAGGGAATGAAGTGGTTTTTTCCTCAATTTAAAGTGATGTGTAAATAAAATCTATTACTAAATTGTAATTTTTAAACCTATACTTTTGGTTTTAATAGTACCCAGTTAAAATATATAAACACACACACACATATACAATCAATCAATAAACATTAATTAAGCACATATGCCAGATACCATGCTAAGAACAAGAAATTCAAGAACAAAAAACATTAGCTGCTTATTCTATTCAAGGCATGAAGCATTCAATTATGACTTTTTTTTCTAGTTTAAGCAATTTTATAAAAATTATAGTTGTCTATGATATATACATTGACATAGGGTGCCAGAAGTGAATCTCTAGTGGGGAAATTGGTAGGAATTCTATTCTAAAATTCTTTCACAATATTATCACCTAAATTTTTTTGTCTGAATTCAGATTCTAATAAAATATGTTGTAGAACTTAAAGAGACTTTCAAGGTCATCTATTTGAATGTTCTGCTGATTTAATGACTCTAAGGCTCACAGAAGGTACATGTACCCAAGCTTTCAGAGTACAAAAAATCTCATTCTTACAAAATGCTGACTTGCAGAGGAATGGTAGCAATTTAATATAGTAGTCCCAACAACACTTTAAATATGGCATTGGGAGAAAATGGGATAGAGAAATTTAGTGTCTTTCCCCATTCATGAATGATGTTATTAAATGATGCTTCTTTTTGTCTTTGCACTTTTGTCAGGTTAATTTCTATAGTGAGAATGTTCAAAATTGCAATATCAATTGATTTTACCATTAATTCTTAAAACCTACCTCAAATTTCCCTATGATGTTGTGAAGACTGAGAGACCATTAAAATTGTAAACATTTTTTCAGTAGTCCTTATTTTCTGCTTCTCATATTTGATGTGTAGCATGTGCTACATGATTATTCCTCTTGTATAAATTGTGGGAACTAGAATAGAATCCAATATATCAGATATGATTTAAATAGGACAGTATCAGCATGTCACCTATTTAAGGATATTCTACTACTTTATATAGGTCATAATGTACATTTACATACATACTTTATTAATAGTAACATACTATGTATTAGAAGAATAGCCAAATAAATGTATTATTTGCTACAAAAATGTGTTATTTGTGGTTCAGCTATTAATTATAAGATTAATATAATGGGATTATAGTATAAGACAAAGGAGTTTGAATGATTCAGAAGAATAGAAATGCGTATTCATTTCTGTAAAATTAGCAGAAGCAAGGAAACAATAAGTGCTCGATCATGATATAAAAAAACATAAAAGGATAACAGAACTAAGATTAATATATATAAGGATCACGTTTTGCTTACTAGAAAATGTCTTAAGAATTAAGTAAAAAGTGACAGAGTAGAGCCAAGATGGGGGAGCAAAGGCAATGAATAAAATTTAGAATTGGCTAAATGAAAGCTTATGACTTCATGAAAAACCAAAAATAAATAAATAAATAAAACAAAAGAATGAAAAAAATAGAGGACAATGTAAAATATCTTATTATAAAAAACAGTTGGCCTGAAAATAGAAAATAGAAAATGATTGGACTACCTGAAAGTCATGATCCAAAAAAAAAGAAAAGAAAAGAAACTAGATATCATCTTTTAAATACTTATTAAAAAAAATGATTCTGATAGTCTAGAAACAAAGGATAAAATAGGATTTGAAAGAATCCACTGATCAATTCCTCAAAGAGATCCCAAAATAAAACTCGCAGGAATATTATTGTCATATACTACAACTTTCAGGTCAAGGAGAAAATACTGGAAAGACCAGAGAGAAAAAATCAAATATCTTAGAAGCACAGTAAGGATGACACAAGATTTAGCACTTTTTACATAAAAGAATTAAAAGGCAAAGGAGCTAAGATTCACTGCAGGGGTCCTCAAACTTTGTAAATAGGGGGCCAGTTCACTGTCCCTCAGACTATTGGAGGGCCAGACTACAGTAAAAACAAAACCTTTGTTTTGTGGGCCTTTAAATGAAGAAAATTCACAGCCCTGGGTGAGGGGGTTAAACATTCTCAGCTGCCACATATGGTTTGCGGGCCATAGTTTGAGGACCCCAGAGTCCTATCCAATAATACTGAGGAAGAAGTGAGGGAATTTTACTCTGATCAAGATTGGATCAAGGAGGGAATAACATACACATTCGAGTAGATATAGCACTCTATCTTACCCTACAGAAAAGTAGGAGGGGAAGGGGATAAAAGAACGTTGGTGATAGAATGTGGGACAGATTAGGGGAGGGAGTAGTCAGGAAAAAAAAAAAAAAACTTTTGAGGAAGAATAGTGTGAACAGAAAAAGAAAATAAAATAAACAGATGGGAAAGGATTGAGGGAAATACAGTTAGCAATAATAACTATGAAAACAAGCTTGCAGCAAGTATCTCTGATCAAGTCCTCAATTCTCAAACATACAGAGAGCTGAGCCAAATTCACAATAAAAGCCATCTCTCAACTGCTCAATCATCAAAATATCTGAACAATTCCAGTTGAAGTAATCAAAGCTATGTATAATGATATGGGAGAAAGTGCTCTAGCACATTATTGATTGGAATAATGAAAATTAAAACAATTGGAGATATTACTTCATACCTATTAGATTGCCTAATAGGGCAGAAAAGGAAAATGACAAATGGTGGTAGGAGAAGTGAAAAAAAAAGAAATTAATTCTTTGTTGGCAGAGTTGGGAACTGAGTCAATCATTCTGTAGAGCAATTGGAACTATGCTCAAAGGGTTATACAACTATGCATACTCTTTGACCTAACTATCATCATTAGGCCTATAATTATTAGAGAAAAAAATAAGGGAAAAGTATCTAAATGCACAAAAATAATTAAAGCTGCACTTTTTTGGTGGCAAAGAATTGAAAATTGAAAGGGCCATCAATTGGGGAATGATTTAACAAATTGTCGTATATTATTATTATAGAAGACTACTGTGATATAAGAAATAATGAATAAATGCTCTCAAAAAGACCTGGATGGATTTTGATGAGCTGATCCAAAGTGAAATATTCTGTGAACAAAGTAACAGCAATATTTTAAGATAATCAGTTGTGAATGATTTACCTATTCTTAGCAATGAGAAGATCAAAGAAGATTCTGAGGGATTTATAATGAAAAATGCTCTCCATACCAAGAGAAAAAAATTGCCAATGACTGAATGCTGTTTGAAGCATACTTCCCTTTTACTTTGTAAAATTTTCTTCAGGTTTTTGTTTTGTTTTGTCTATGCTTCTTTCAAAACTTGACTATTATGATGTTTTTCATGAATATATATGTACAATTTATATCAAATTTCTTGCTTTCTTAATAGGCATGAAGTGGAGAAGGAAGGAAGGGGAAGAATTTTAAACTCAAAGTTGCAAAACCAAATGGTAAATTTTGTTTTTGCATGTAACTTGGAAAAACTAGATACTAAATAAAAAAAGAAAAGAAAAAAAAAAGGGGGGGACAGCTAGGTGGCACAGTGAATAGAGCACCAGCTCTGAACTCAGAAGGACCTACATTCATTTCTGGTCTCAGAAACTTAACATTTCCTAGCTGAGTGACCCTGGGCAAGTCACTTAACCCCAACTGCCTCGGAAGGAAGGAAGGAAGGAAGGATGGAAGGAAGGAAGGAAGGAAGGAAGGAAGGAAGGGGAAAAAAGTTTGAAAGACTACATCTGTTAAAATGCTGTCCAAAAGGAAAATTATGTTTGTCTTTCTTTATGAAGGCAGACCGGCAGGAAGGAAGGAAGAGAAAGTAAAGGAAGGAAGGAAAATGTATCTATCTGCTATTGATTTATTTACTATACACCAAGTAATGAGCTAAGCACTTTAAAATTATTATCTAATTTTATTCTAAAATGTGGGAGGATAATTGCTGGCACATATTTCTGACTCCAGGCACAATGCTTTATCCAATCTGTTACTTCTAGAAAGAAGTAACTTTTTTATGAATGTCCACCTAAAACCTCTAGCAATCCTTTGTCAGCACACATTTTGACCAACCCTTATATGGAAAAGAGAATGTACTAGAGAAACTTATCTTGTACATTGATAATTCTTCTTTTATTCAATAGTATTTTATTTTTCCAATGCATGTGAATATAGTTTTCACCACTCATTTTTGTAAAACTTTGCCTTTACCTCCCTCTTCCCCAAGACAGCAAGCAATCTGATATAGATTAAATATGTGCAATTCTTTTAAATATATTTCTGTAATTGTCATGTTGTACAAGAAAAATCAGATCAAAAGTGGAAAAAAAAAAACAGGAAAAAGAAATAAACTAGAAAACTCCAAAACTCCCAAAAAAAAAAAAAAAAAAAAAAAAGTGAAAACACTGTGCTTTGATATACATTCAGTCTCCAAAGTTCTCTCTCTGGATTCAGATGGCAACCCAACTCAAATGGATTTTTTTTAAATCATTGCATTATTTAAAAAAAAAAAAGTGTCACGTCTACAATAATAATTCTTTAGCATTTGTCTAATTTCTATGTAGATTAAGCTGATGAGAATCCTCCTGATTAAGGTTTTAGAACTGTTATTCTCCATGAATATGTAGCTAAAAAAGGTTAGAAACATTGTTCTTAGAATGATTTGAGTAATTTAAAAAAGCTAATAAGCTTATTTAGCACCAAAGTATACTTATAAAATAACTTGAGTTATATTTTTAACCAGTAATATTATAGTTTAAGGGAAAAAAGCTAATTAGGTACTATGAGAAATATGATCATTTCCTTAATAACATTTCTTTTCTTTTTCCTTTTTCTTTTAATTTTTTCAGAGCAAGTAGGAAGTGTTGGATTCAAAGAGATTTAGTTTCAAATCCTAACTTTGTCCCATTTAACCCTGTTAACCCTAACTGTATGAACAAAAAAAAGTCATTTAATCTTTCAATTTAAAGAAATTTTAAGAATTTATCAATTATTTTAGGTATTTCCACACTTAAGTGAGTCTAAGACATATATTTTGGATTTAAGGAGTGGTCCTGAAGAAACAAATCTAGCCCATCCCTTATAAGATATCTGGTGTGGTTTTAGCAGTCAAAAATTATATGTCTTTGGGCAGAGCACAAACAGATAAGGATATGATTCCTTGTGAACAAAGTGGAAAGGAAGGAAGGAGAAGAAAAAGGGAAAGAAAGGAAAGAAAGAGGACCCTAAATTCTATTCTCCCCCTTCAAAAAGAGTTTTGGTGGGCATTTTTTTTTGCTTCTTTTTAATTTTGGTTTTATTTTATATAGAGAGTCTCACAATATCCTAGATGTATAAGTGAGAGATCACAAATGCCATCTATACACAAATGCCAATAACCTTATTTTGTTAAAAACTGAAGCCAAGAGAGATTAAATGGTTTGCTTAATATGCTAAATATTAGATTAGAAATATATTATTTTACCTTATTTTCTTGCTTAAATCATCAACCAATATCCATTACTATAACTACACTTTACATAATTAAATGTTTTAATTTTCATCGAGTTTTACTAAGCATTATCTTTGAGTTGTGATCCAAAAACAAAACTTATGAATGCTTCCTTTTTGCTTTTAAGAAATTTTAATCACATTTTAATGAAGAGGTTTTCCCTCACTTTTCTGAATTTTTCTCTTTAAATTAGACATTGGATTCAGAATTAAAATGGAGAAAAGATAAACAAAAAGCCTCACAAATATCAATTCAAGAGAAAGCTATAGTCACATACACACACAAAAGAAAGTTCATCTTACCTTTTTTTAGATAAGATAAAATGATTTCCAGCTGTTTCTTTCCCGTGTATACATATTTTGAAAAAAATGTATGTGTACTACCATTATTATAAATGATCCTACTAATACTGCTAATAATCACTCTTTCTAAGATTCTTTGAGATTTGTAAAATACTTTGGATTTTGTAGATGATTTGATTTGGGGAACAACCTTGAGAAATAGGTTATGATTATTGCATCAAAGATGAATTAACTGTGGCACTCATATTTTGAGTGTTTTGCCTAACCAAGTATTATATCCTGACTTTGAAATCCCATCTTTCTTGTCTTATTCTCAGCCCTCTTTGCAATCTATATGCTTTTTTTTCAATTAAAACATTAAAACAGGCATCACAACCAAAAAACTGCCAAAAGTATTAATCACCTCTCCTCTTAAAAAAAAATCTTTCTATTCAAATCACTTACAAGTCATTAAGTAATTTTCTTTCTCTGCTCTGTTCTATAGGGACAGCTTCTTTCCCAGGTCACTTTTCACTTTTGAATATGAGGACTTCTGATTCCAAGTGCAATGTTCTAAAAATTAAATAATAAGACAGTTTCAAAATAAAAAGTGCAAAGACCTTAAGAGTTATTGGACCTTGAATGATTTTTAATTTTTCTTGTAGTTAGATATACCAACTATTAAAAGCAATTATGATTATTAGGCTAAGTTTTCTCAACTGAAAAATGAGGCTATCAAAAGTTTCATATCAGCTTACTCTGCTATTGTATAAAAACATTATTTAAAGACTTATCTTACATCTATTAATCATTATTAATAATCATAGCACTAAAGAATAGTTCCAATTTAACCTAAATATTTTTAATGAACTATTCCTTCATGAGTGAAGACTTTTTCTTCAAACAAAATGTATAATGAATGAATGAAAAAATAATTTAACCTACAAAACACTGTTCAAAATGTTTGAACTACAAAATGAAAAGTGAATTAATTCCTACTCTTAAGCAGCTCAAATTCTAGTACAAAGTCATAATATATGTAGAAGATTTCAACTTCCAGTCAGATATACAGGCCTGATTTTACTATAGTTATACAGCCAAAGTAAATGGCAATGAATTTTTGTATAATATTACTCCTGATATAACCAAATTTTTATCTGATATTGAATTTTACTATTCATTGATATACTCAAGCTTAGTCATTTATTTATATACTCATTCATTTGTTTGTTTGTTATTCATTTATTTGTTGTCACATACATGAGGCTTTATAATTTGAAAAACCCTCTTCAAATATTATCTCAATTTTTCCTCACAACAAACCTGGAAGGTAGGCACCATTATTATTTCCACTTTACAGATGTGGAAACAAGCCTATCGAAGTTAAATAATTTTTCCATGGTCACATAGTTTTAAGGTCCAATTTGAATCTGAGTCTTCCTGACTCCATGTTTATCATTATGTACAGTGAATCAACTCTCCTGTCATTTGAAAATACCAGGAACTTTGCCAGTAAGGCATTATCTTTTTCCTGGTTTTTGGCTATAAGTGCTGAAGAGTCATTTGTTAGTTTATATTTCTATATGAAAAATTTTCTTGGGTATGTTGTAAGGTCTGTGATAAAAAAAAAAAATAGGTAATGGTCATGAGGTGATGGGTTAGGTGACAGGGTTTCCTCATTAAGTTCTACTTCATTCATTGTTGACCAACAATAGATATTAGTGATAAAATGGATATCAGAGCACTTCTCCACAGGGATTACTCCCAACCCTTCAATGGTAGCTTAAAAAGTAAAATTTGAGATAGGGCCAATGGGCTACATGCCCTGCTTTTATCAAGTTTCTCTAACTCTTTTGCTATGCTAGAGGGAAAAAAAAATTATGATTGGATCTGCCTATTCTCTCCTTCTACCTGTTTCTCCCTCAATATGCCTTTTTTTTTTACTATTATTCAAATTCCAAATCTTGGGAGGGTGGTAAGAGATATTTGAGATGTAGTATGATTGTTTAACAGAGTGACAAAATCTCTTAGTTACAAATTGAGGCTGTTAGTTTCAATCCAAACCCTATTTTCTACCTATGACTACTCATATGGACTCAGTTCTCTTCTCTGGGCCTCATTAAACTATTCTATTAAATCATGAGTGAAATAAATTGGAATTGGAAAAAAATACACATATCCTGCCTTCTTGTTCAAAATGTCCCCAAAGTCATTAGCATCTAATATAGAACAGACCCTCACGGTCTTTGATTCTTTCTGAAATGACATGATTGAGATTTCTTACACACATGATTTTTTATACCCTGAAATACCCTGATCTTGTGGCCAGAACAATGTTGACACAGAAAACAACATGGGGGCAGAAGAAGTATCCAATGACTTAAACTATTACTATATTGGTATATCCCCAGGAATAAGGCTTTGACTCATTGTTTACTTACCCCAGACAAGACAAGGAATCTTGTAACCAAGATTAATAAATGTGTATTGAATGGAATGGAAAGGAATAGCTGCATTAGAACTACATATTAGTAACCTTTTACCTTAGAATTAATTACTAGATATATGTGAAAAGATTTAGAAGAAGATAGAAAGTCCCTTTCCATTTTTCCCTGTCACCACCAAAATCACTTTAAATTCTTTTCAATTCAAATGTAGTTCTTGAAATATGAGTCTTTTTATTAGACTTGTACAAATTAATGCTGGAAGCCCACTTGTAAGAAGTGATATATTGTTTGTTACAACACAGTGAGGGTTTTAAATGTAATTTCTACAGAGTATGATGTTTTTTTGATTATGCATTTTACAGATGAGGAAAGATTACTTCACCAACTAATGCACTGGGTAATGATCCATGGTTTCCCATTTCTTTTTGTTTAATGCAAAATGATCCTTCTTTTTTATATATACCCTGGCTTCAAGTTTTGATAATCTACCACACTCAATGTGCCAAAATGTGTTCCTTAAGAAAATATGCTAGGGAAAACATTTCAGTATTTTAAAACACATAAAAAGTATATTTTTGAACAAAAAAAAAAAATGACTCTGGTTTCTTCTAAATAAGAAAAATTAACTAAATGAAGAAAACTATATATTGGCCAAATAGATTCAGGATAAGATATAAGAGAATGTTCAATTTATCCTAAAGTCAACAAAGAGAAAGACATACACACACACACATACACACACACACACACAAACTTAAGTGATTTAATACCTAGACCTTTACTCAAGGGATAGATTTATGATGTGAAAGCTAGCGTCATGAATATTAGGCCTGTAGGAAAGTGGCTATTTAACAACAGACATGTTTGAAGATAAAGTAAAATTGCCCAAATAGTTTATGTCTAGAAATAAAAAGGGAATTGTCATTCGTTTGCAAGGAACTTTTGATTAGAATATATCTATGTCCTCAGGATTTTTTTTAATTGAATTGTAAACACCATATGAGTTCAAGGGAGAATATCAAATTATCTCTTCAAAAAGGATGAGAATGGCTTAACCAGTACGATTTTTAAAATGTATTTGTCTTTTGAAGACAGAAAGATACAAGTAATTGTATTTTCTTTAATAAGAAGGGGAGGACTATTCCAGTGCTTTTATATTACTTGCAAGCAATGATACAGTTTTTGAAAGTATATAGGGAAGAGGTTCAGTTATATTTTGATAATAACTGTGAATGAAATGGAGGAAAATAAAGACTCTTAAGTTAATATTTGTTTAATGATCTTAATCACTTAATTAGTAATTTTTTCAGAGCACAAATAACATCTTTGTTCCTCAGGCTGTATATCATAGGGTTAAACATTGGGGTTACAATTGTATAGAAAATTGAGAGGATTCTGTCTATTCCAGCTGAATGGCTAGACTTAGGTCTCACATACATAATGAGAGCAGAACCAAAGAATAAGCCAACAACTATGAGGTGGGAAGAACAAGTAGAAAAAGCTTTGTATCTCCCTGTGGCTGATGGCAGCTTTAGAATGGCATTGATGATTTTGGTGTAGGATACCAAAATCAGGACAAAGGGAGCCATGCCAAAAAGAACACCATCAATATAGACAGATAGCTCATTCAGAGAAGTGTCCCCACAGGCCAACTTCAGCAGAGGATGAATATCACAAAATATATGATTGACTTTGTTAGAACCACAAAAAGGCAAGGAGAAAATCTGATAAGCCAGTACAATCACAACTGGGATTGCACTTATCCATGCACCAGCTACAAGCCTGGTACACACCTTATGATTCATGATAAGAGGATAATACAGAGGTTTACAGATAGCTACATAACGATCACATGCCATTACAGCTAGTAGAAAACAGCCCAGAATAAGGAAGATACAAAGCTGAGCAGCACAAGCTGCAAAAGAAATACGTCTGTTTTGGGTCCAAAGGTTCATCAGGATTGTGGGAAGAGTGACTGATGTGTAGCAAATCTCCAAGAAAGAAAAATTTCCAAGGAAAAAATACATGGGGGTTTGAAGAGTTGGATCGACTTGGGTTATAACAATGATGAGGGTATTTCCTATCAGGATAACCATATAGATTACAGAGAAAATCCAAAATAGAAAGCCTTGGAGCTTGGGAAGGTCAGAAAAGCCCAGGAGAATGAATTCCATCACAAGAGTGAGATTTCTTCCTTCCATTTATTCCTGGCATTTCAATTTGGGAAATGATAGCTTCAGGGGTAAGACAATAATTTGATCTTTCTTGGCTTCAATTTGCTTCTCTGTTAAAAAAAAAAATAAGGAAGTAGATTAAATGATCTTACATTATCCTGTAACCTGATATTTTATGAATGAAAGTCATTTCCACTATTCTAATACTGGAGAATATTTTCCTAGTTGTGACATTCTATGTGCAAAGTAGACTTAATGATTCTGTACTCTTTTCTATGTACTTATTTCTCTCTATGAACTAGTATTCTGTAATCTATATCCCCGTCTATATTTGACATGCTTTGATGTATGAAAATCTCTCCTGGATCTGACATTCTGTTTTGTAGTGTATAGTCTTCCTTCAGTTTCTAGAATTCTTTATTTTAATGGTTATTTCAAAAGACAGAATGCTACAGTTCATAGAAGGCCAAAACTGAAATAAAGAAGATCTTAATGGAATTTTTTTCTTGAGATACGTACTACTTACTATGTATGTGCCTCAGAACAAGTTGTTTTCTATCTCAGTTTCCACACATAAAATAGGATTATGACAACCATCTAAAACCAGGGCTTTTATGAGGCTCAAACTGATAAAATATGAAAAACTTCTTTATGGAATCAAAAGTCCTCTGTAAATGAGAAATACGCAATACATCTGTTGCCAATACTGCATATTGTCAGACTATTTCCACTTCAAAATTCTGAAATTCCATTTTTGCAGGGCATTTGCATTCAAACATAAATCAATTTATCAGTATGAATTCTATAACATCCCAAATTTTAAAAAAATAAAAATATATCATGCCATTATTTTACTTATTCACAAAACATAATCACTTGACAGTAGAGAATTTTATATTTTATTCAGAGAATTTGACAAAATGAGGCATAATGCTTTCTCCTAAACATGATTTGTGCAAGACACCTGTGTTTTAGCTATCAAACATTTGCTCATACTTTGATTAGAAGCATCGAAAGAAAGAAAATCTGGATTCTAAGCCTACTATAGCTAGAATTGCACTTATTAAATAGCAGGAACATTGAAGTACATGATGACACCTTGAAAACTATGACAAACTTTTTCATATATTCTCTGCTTAAAGCAATATACCTTTTCTTCAAATCCTAAATTATCTTTGTATATTCCCATCCATCTTAATACAGGGCAACCTCTCATTTCCCTAAATTCCCAGAGTATACATAATTCATACATTTATCATATGTTAAGATTCTAATATTCTTACTTGTCTTTTCTTGTTGAGTTCTGTACCTTCAACTAAGCCTTAAATCTCTTGAGGGTAATCTTAATTCTGAGTGATTTGTACAATGACTTGTACATGGTATGCATCAGTAACATCATTGTAGTAGTCTTTGGGATGTTATTTTATGGAGAGTGAAGCAACTTTTGATCCTCCATGTTTGCTCCACATTTTCTACCATGATTGATTTTGATGTTCTTGGTTAAGGGATTTGTTCCTTTGTTCAAAAGAGCCATTTTCTTTCCCAAATAGTTTGGAAGCCATTATGTATTCAGTTATTTTAGCCACTTTGCTAGGAATTCTTTATTTTATGAAATAAAGTTACATGAAGGTTAGCTTCTGAAATAATGGAACAGAATAGATAAATTAGTATAAAGAATAAATTTTATCTCATATAAGGCACCACTGAAAAGAATAGCAAAAATGGATACCCTGTGGAAGAGACAGTAGAGAGAATACTACATCATAGATGACTATGGGGGGGCGGAGCCAAGATGGCGGAGAAGACACACGCATCTTTCTAAGCTCTTCTCTTACCCTCTTTATCAATATTATATCGAGCCTCAAAAATAGTCTTGACCACAATTCGTAAAGATAAGAAGTAGAACAACCACCTGCCGAAGAAAATCTGCAGTCTGCCAAAAAGGTTGGTTCCGGGGCCAGGGGGGAGATCGGCGAGACGGGGAGAGAAATTAGGTTCCAGGAGAGTCCAAACCGAGGGTGAAGGCACAGATCTCACACAAGCCGCAGCCCCAACCCGCAAGGGCTTTCCGGGGCAGTTGTGATCCTGCACGGCAGGAGGACGCAGCCCGGGTTAGCCTCCAATCTGCGCAGGGGAGCTCGGCGGGCCATAGAGCTTTTCCAGGGCCGATTTGTTGGCAGAGACGCTGGGCAGAGTTTGTGGCTGTCCTGCATTCCTGGTCTGTGCTCAGCTGCTAATACTCACAGTCCCACAAGAGGCCTTGGCCTGGGCGGTGACACTTTCACCACTTAGGCTCTAGCCGAGGGCAATCGATAATCCACTCAGCCCTACTAAGCAGTTTGATAGCTCGGCCAGTGCTGAATCCACTTCCTGTTGGGGGAAGGGAAAACTCTCACCCAGAACACTCCCATACCTAGGAGACGGAAATCGGTTTACATCTCTCCCTGCTCTGCAGGAAGTTGGAACCCTTGCCTGAGACCTACCCCTAAAGGCTTTAAAACATGAATAAAAAGATGAAAAGAACAATCGCAGCTTCTATGCAGAAAAAGAGCAGGTCACAAACCTGAAGAGACCTCAAACAGCAAAATGCATCAGACTGTCCTCCTTACATAATGCCTCTCATAGAAGAGACATTAAAAGTCTCAAAAGAGAGTTAGAAGATTAAAGGAAAGAGAAGCCTTACAAGAGAGCAACAACTTCCTGAAATACGAATTGGAAAAAGTAAAAATCTTGGAAGTGAGGGAAACAAAATTGGTGAATTGGAAAAATAAAAATCTCAGGAAAGTAAGAATTGTGAATTGGAAAAATAAAGAATTCACTAGAAAGTAGGATCTGTGAATTGGAAAAGACAAAGAACCTGCAAGAAAGTAGGATCCGTGAATGGAAAAGACAAAGAACACGAAGAAAGTAGGATCTTGAATTGAAAAGAAAAAATTCACTAAAAAAAAATTAGTGAAATGGAAAAAATTCCACAGACCAAAACAATACATTCAAAAACTCAATTGGACATATACAGAAAGAAGTAAAAAAGCTATTGAAGAAAATAATTCTTTAAAAATTAGAACTGAACAAATTGAAACTAATGATTATTGAGACAGCAAAGAATCAGTCAAGCAAAACAAAAAAAATGACAAACTGGAAAAACCACGAATTATCTATTTGCAAAACGACAGACTTGGAAAATAGATCTAGAGAGATAATCTGAGGATTATTGGACTTTCTGAAAACTATGATGAAAAAAGAGCCTAGATACTATTTTCAAGAAATCATCAAAGAGAACTGCCCAGATGTAATAGAATCAGAAGGTAAAAGGATTGAAAGAATTCATCGAACACTTCTGAAAGAAACCCCTAAAAAAAAACCCCAAGGAATATTGTGGCAATTTCAGAACTATCGATTAAAAAAATTTTACAAGCAGCCAAAAAAACCATTTAAATACCGAGGTGCCACAATAAGGATCACCCAAGATCTGGATGCCCTACATTAAAGGAAGAAGGCCTGGAATATGATATTCCAAGGCACAAGAACTTGAGATGCAGCCAAGAATAAACTACCAGCTAAGCTGAGCATTTTCTTCCAGGAAGAAGATGGAGATTAATAAAACAAATGAATTCCATTTGTTTCTGAAGAAAAACCAGAACTAAACAAAAATTTGATCTCCAAGAATAGAACTCAAGGAGATGCAGAAAAGGTAAAATAACCTTGAGAATTGTATTTTGTTGTGGATATACAAAAAGAATACATGATTAATTTGATTGTACTGATATAACATAAAAAGGGAAGTAGATATGGAAAAAGGGATGATGGCAGAAGGGTGGAAGGAGGGATAAAAAGAGGAAACCACATCCCAAAAGAGGCTAAGGAAACTTATCATATCTGAGGAATTTAGAGAGGGGAGGAACATTGTGTGAATCTTACTCTCATCAGAGTTGGCTCAAAGAAAATAATTGACATTTGTTTTTAGAGAAATTCTCTCCGCCTCATTAAAACGGGGGAGAGGAAAAGGGAAAGAAAAAGAGTAATAAGGAAGGAAGGGAAAAGACCAAAGGGGGAGGGAGGGATTACAAAAGGATAATTCGTGATACAAGAGGGTAATAAGTTTAAAAGGGGGAAGGGGGGTGGGGAGGCAAGAATAAGTAAAGCACAATCTGGGGTTATTAGGATGGCAGGAAATACAGATTTAGTAATTCTAACCGTAAATGTAAATGGGATGAACTCCCCATAAAGAGGGAGGCAGATAGCAGACTGGATCAAAAGTCAGAACCCTACAATATGTTGTTTACAAGAAACACATTTAAAGCAGGGGGGATGCTATAGAGTAAAGAAAGGCTGGAGCAAAATCTATTAGCTTCAGGTGAAACCAAAGGGTAGCCATCCTTATCTCAGATCAAGCAAAAGTAAAAATTGATCTAATTAAAGAGAAAGGAAGGTAACTCATCCTGCTAAAGGGTAGCATTAAAACGAAGCAATATCAATATTAAAACATAGCAACCAAGTGGTATTGGCACCAACTTCCTAAAGGAGAAGTTAAGAGAGTTGCAAGAAGAAATAGACAACAAAACTGTAATAGTGGGATCTCAACCTTGAATTCCTCAGAATTAGACAAATCAAACCACAAAACAAATAAGAAAGAAATAAAGAAGTAAATAGAATATTAGAAAAATTAGTATGTTGGATCTTTGGAGAAAATTGAATGGAGATGAAGAGAATATACTTTCTTCTCAGCAGTTCATGGAACCTATTCAAAAATTGACCATATATTAGGACATAAAGACCTCAAAATTAAATGCAGAAAGCAGAAATAGTAAATGCTTTTCCAGATCATGATGCAATAAAACTCATTCAACAAAAAGTTAGGGGAAATAGACCAAAAAGTAATTGGAAACTAAAACAACCCATCTTAAAGAATGATTGGGTGAAGCAGCAAATTATAGATACAATTAATAATTTCACTCAAGATAATGACAATGATGAACATCATACCAAAATTTGTGGGATGCAGCCAAAGGGTTAAAGGAATTTTATATCCTTAGAGGCTTACTTGAATAAACAGAGAAAGAAAAGATTAATGAATCTTCAACTAAAAAAAACTAAAAAGACCAAAATTAAAAACCCCAATCAAATACTAAATTGGAAATTCTAAAATTAAAAGGAGAAATTAAAAATATTGAAAGTAAAAAACTATTGAACTAATTAATAAAACTAAGAGTTGGTTCTATGAAAAGCCAATAAAATAGATAAGCCTTTGGTAAATCTGATTAGAAAAGGAGGGAGGAAAATGAAATTAGTAGTCTAAATGAAAAGGAGAACTTTCCACCAATGAAGAGGAAATTAGAGAAATAATGAGTTATTTTGCTCAACTTTATGCCAATAAATTTGATAACCTAAGTGAAATGGATGACTACCTCCAAAAATACAGACTTCCAGACTAACAGAGGAAGAAGTAAATTGCTTGAATAGTCCCATTTCAGAAAAAGAAATAGAACAGGCAATTAAACAACTCCCTAAGAAAAAATTAGGACCAGATGGATTTAATTGAATTTTACCAAACATTTAAAGAACAATTGGTCTCAATGCTATATAAATTATTTGATAAAATAGGGAATGAAGGATCCTACAAATTCCTTCTATGACACAGACATGGTACTGATACCTAAACCAGGTAGGCTGAAAACAGAGAAAGAAAATTATAGACCAATCTCCCTAATGAATATTGATGCTAAAATCTTAAATAAGATATTAGCAAAAGACTACAGAAAATCATCTCCAAGATAATACACTATGATCAAGTAGGATTTATACAGGAATGCAGGGCTGGTTAATATTAGGAAAACTATCAATATAATTGGCCATGTCAATAACCAAATTAACAAAAACCATATGATCATCTCAATAGATGCAGAAAAAGCATTTGATAAAATCCAACATCCATTCCTATTAAAAACACTTGAGAGTATAGGAATAAATGGACTTTTTCCTTAAAATAATAGCAGCATCTATTTAAAAACCATCGTAAGAATTATATGTAATGGAGACAAACTGCAACCATTCCAATAAGATCTGGAGGAAACAAGGTTGTCAATATCAGTTACTATTTAATATTGTATTAGAAACGCTAGCTATAGCAATAAGAGCTGAGAAAGAGATTAAAGGAATAAGAATAGGCAATGAGGAAACCAAATTATCACTCTTTGCCGATGACATGATGTATACTTAGAGAACCCCAGAGATTCTGCTAAAAAGTTATTAGAAATAATCCACAACTTTAGCAAAGTTGCTGGTTATAAAATAAAACCCACATAAGTCATCAGCATTCTTATATATACTAACAAAAATCCAAAGAGTTAACAAAGAAAATTCCATTTAAAGTAACTACTGATAATATAAAATATTTAGGAATCCATCTGCCAAGGGAAAATCAGAAACTTTATGAGCAAAATTACAGACCACTTTTCACACAAATTAAGTCTGATCTAACCAATTGAAAAATATTAAATGCTCTTGGATAGGCGAGCAAATATAATAAAGATGACAATATTACCTAAACTAATCTATTTATTTAGCGTTATACCAATAGACTCCCAAAAACTATTTTAATGACCTAGAAAAAAACAACAAAGTTCATATGGAAAACAAAAGGTCAAGAATTTCAAGGGAATTAATAAAAAAAAATCAAATGATGGTTTAGCTGTACCAGATCTAAAACTATACATAGAGCAGCAGTTACCAAAACTATTTGTATTGGCTAAGGAATAGATTAGTTGATCAGTGGAATAGATTAGGTTCAAGGGATAAAACAGTAACAAATATAGCAACCTAGTCTTTGACAAACCCAAAGATCCCAGCTTTGGGATAAGAACTTACTGTTTGATAAAATTGCTGGGAAAATTGGAAACTAATATGGCGAAACTAGGCATTGATCCATACTTAACGCCGTACACCAAGATAAGGTCAAAATGGTTCATGACCTAGGCATAAAGAATGAAATTATTTAAATTAGAGGAACATAGGATAGTTTACCTCTCAGACCTGTGGAAGGGAAGGTTTTATGACCAAAGCAGAACTAGAGATCATATGATCACAAAATAGAAAATTTCGATTATACTAAACTGAAAAGTTTTTGTACAAACAAAACTAATGTAGACAAGATTAGAAGGGAAGCAATAAACTGGAAAATATTTTTACAGTCAAAGGTTCTGATAAAGGCCCTCATTTCCAAAATATATAGAGAATTAACTCTAATTTATAAAATTCAAGCCATTCTCCAATTGAAAAATGGTAAAGGATATGGAATGACAATCTCAGATGAAGAAATTGAAACTATTTCTAGTCATATGAAAAGATGCTCCAAGTCATTATTAATCAGAGAAATGCAAATTAAGACAACTCTAAGATACTACACACCTGTTGATTGGCTAAGATGAAGGAAAAAATGAATGATTGTTGGAGGGGATGGAAAACTGGGACATTGATTCATTGTTGGTGGAGTTGTGAACGAATCCAACCATTTTGGAGAGTAGTTTGAACTATGTCAAAAGTTATCAAACTGTGCATACCTTGATCCAGCAGGTTACTACTGGGATTATATCCCAAAGAGATTATAAAGAAGGGAAAGGGACCGTATGTGCATGAATGTTTGTGGCAGCCCTTTGTAGGTGTTAGAAACTGGAAACTGAATGGATGTCCATCAGTTGGAGAATGGCTGAATAATTGTGGTATATGAAAATTATGGAATATTACTGTTCTGAAGAAATGACCAACAGGATGATTTCAGAAGGCCTGGAGAGATTTATCAAACTGATGCTAATGAAATGAGCAGGACCAGGAGATCATTATATACTTAACAACAATACTAGATGATGACCAGTCCTGATGGATCAGGCCATCCTCAGCAACGAGATCAACCAAATCATTTCTAATGGAGCAGTAATGAACTGAACTAGCTATACCCAGAAAAGAACTCTGGGAGATGACTAAAACATTACATTGAATTCCCAGTCCCTATATTTATACACCTGCATCTTTTGATTTCCTTCCAAGTAATTGTACAATAATTCAGAGTCTGATTTTTTGTACAGCAAAATAATGTTTTGGTCTATACTTATTGTGTATCTAAGTTATATTTTAATATATTTAACATCTACTGTATCCTGCCATTTAGGGAGGTGGGGGGGTGGAGGTGAAAAATTGGAACAAGAGATTTGGCAATTGTTAATGCTGTAAAGTTACCCATGTATATATCCTGTAAATTAAAGGCTATTAAATAAATAAAAAAAAAAATAGATGACTATGGTTTACATTAGTTATTATTTATTCTAAAATCTAGACAAAAATAGCTACAAACAAGCAATGTAAATCCTGACACACTTATTTGTGAATTTTCACCCTCCACATATCTAACAGGTAAAAGGAGAAGTTCCCATCCCTTAAAGTATAGTAGTGTATAGGGTATAAAATTTATTTTGATTCTCTTCTCCTGAAAAATTCTTTAAAATTGCTCTTTTCCAATACTTGAACATATCCCCCATTTTTGATGATATCCCATAAAACATTTATCACTAAGTGTGGCTATACATCTCATTTTGAAATTATTTTTACTACTTGGGAAGAAATCTAATCAAAAATCCCTGTTCCTGTCTTTCCATTGTAAGGGTGTCCAGAGTTTTGCAACATGAAAGCCAAGCAAGAAAAGTATTATTTGGTGAATCTCAGCTACAAGGAAACATTTAAATAAATTGTTTTATATTTTTAATGATAATTTGGAATTGGCCCAAATTCAGTTTCTGAATATAGCTGATTGTTCACCTCAGAAGGAGAATGTGCTGACCAAAAGAGTAATACCAACCAAGAATATAGTTTACATTTTGTCTTCCCTGCAAGAAACTGTGAGCTTGAATAAAGCATTTCCCCAATATCCCCAATATATATGGAGTTCTTCACAAGCAATTCATTTAGTCGTCAAATGACTTCTTTTCCTCATAATAAAAGTATGATAAAATAATAATCTTTATATCTTAAATCATTATTTATATTTTAAGTTCATTTAAAATCATTCAAGATTATTAAAGTTGCCTTTTTAAACAATGGGAATATTGTCAACAGTCCAGGGAAATGTATACATGTTCTTCACATGATCTTATTTTAATTTAAAATATATCCAGTATTAAAAATAATGTGTTAGCAGAATATTTTTGTTCTTCATCAATTTCCTTTAGACTTCTATGCTGATGTTTCTATTCCCTTTATTATCTCTTAATTCCCACACAGGATTTTAGGATTTAGAACTCTTTAGAAAGTCCAATAGCATCTTATAATTAGGAATTATTCCTCTAATCAGAACGACAAATTAAACCAATAAACTTACCTTTATCAGATGAAAAAAATAATATTCATCTCTTTTTTTAATTTCATTGGAAGTATAGCAATTACATATACATATATAAAATGTTAATGTTTGTGAAACATATATATACACATTCACACAAACTTACACATATCTAAAGTATGTATATTAAAATGTGTATATATTTTTAAATTTGATTCTCATAAAATTTTTGTGTTGTCATCCTTATGGTATTATTACCTTCATTTTACAAATGAGAAATTTGAACTCAAGTTAAGTGTCTTACCCAAGGTTAAACCAGCCCTATGTGTTACATTTGGAATTCAAACAAATTAAACTGCAAACACATTCAAATATTCCAGATCAATATTTTTCCTCTTATATTATGCTGGTTCTCCTTTAAGTATGAACACTTCTTGACAACACCAAAAGAGAGGTGACAAGGAGAAATCTTACAACATGTTTATATACTGGAGTTCAAAGCATTTAAAGCCTTAAAATAGAAAAGCTTCCTGTGCTTCTGTGCTCTTTTGGGATTGTTATACTCCTGGGCAACTTTTCAACTTTTAATGATGGGACCATTGTATAATTCTAAATTAAAGCTCTGAGCATTAATGAGAAAGTATGGAAGAATGTAATGAACTTTTTTAAATCTCTTTTAGAGTTATAAATCTATGATTCAGTTTTTTTAAATTGTTCTTTATTAATTTTATCTGGATTTTTATATCACCATAGTCTCACAGATAATCATCCCTTCCCCATGCCAGAGGGACAACTTGTATGACAAGTAGAATTTTTTGAGAGAGAGGAAAAGTGAGCAGAACTAATTGATTTATGGGAAAATTCTAAAAAGCATATATAACATGAAACACCTGTGAACATCCTACCATCATGAAAGCAAAGGTTGGGGAATCTCCCCTCATATCTCTTCTTTTGAATCCATTTGAACTTTATAATTTTGTTACATTTTCTTTTATTTTTTCTGTATAATTAATTGTTTTTTTCATCTACATTTTTACAGTTAGTTTTTTTCCTGTTTACTTTCACTTATTTTATTCTGCATCAGTTCATAGAATTTTTCCATGTATTTCTGTATTCATCACATCACAGCATTGCTTAAAGCACAATAATATTCCTTTATGTTAAAAGAAGTAATCTGTTTAGTCATTCTCCAATTGATGCTCATCTCTTTTCTTTCCACAAACAAAAAATGCTACAAAAAACATTTTAAATATAGGAGGATTTTCTTTTCCTATTGATTTCCGCCTTGGATTATAAGCACATTAGGCAATCTCTGCTTTAAAAGATATGGTCATTTTAGCGATTTTATTTGAATAAGTCCAAATTGCTGTATCAGTTTACAACTCTTCTAAAAATAGACTAGCATAGTTGTATTTCCACAAACCACTTCCATAATGTTGCATGGGCGAGGGGTACTATTCCCTTATTTTTAGGATATGAGGGGAAACTTCAGGGTTGTTTCAATTTGTGTGTCTATTATTAGTGATTTGGCACATTTTCCATATTATTTTGAATACTTTGCAATTTGAGGATTATGAAATGATTGCTTGCCTACCTCCCAGGGTGTTGTGAAGAAAACAATTTGTAAAAGGGTAGTGCTGTTGTCTTGGCAAAGATATTAGAATAGTTTGTGATTTCTTTTTCCACTAATTTAATAGATGACAAAACAGGCAAACAAAATAAAATGGCTTGCCTGGGTTCATACAGCTCACAAGTATCTGAGGCTGGATTTGAACTGAGGTCTTTCTAACTTACTAGACAGCATTATATGCACTGTAGCTGGCCACCCAGTATTTAGCATTGTAGTTGGCACATAATAGACACTTAAAACATATCAGCAGCAGCAACAGCATCTACTTATCATCTACTGATCTAGATATATAGATAGATAAGTAGATATCTATTTACTTATCATCTGTCCCACATCAAAATGCTTTCAGGAAAAAAAAATGTGTTAAAATAGTTGAAGAGATTTTGATTCATAAATGTGATATTATCATAAAAATTATGATTTGAAAATTCTGAAGAGGCATGGGAATAAATATAAGTAGATAAAAAGTACATAAATAAGACTCAGGAAAACATATATATAGTGGCCATAACAATAACTGGAAAGATGAAGAAAATCTTACCTTTACTTAGGTGATTATAATGGCTCATCCTGAATCTGAGGAAGAGATGAAGTGCACCAAACTTTTGTTTTTCTCTCCACAGTAGAGTTAGAAAACAGTTTGAAGTGTTGCATGTATTGTGAAATGATGTAACCATTCTCTATTTTTGTTTGTAGATGTCTGAAGGGCCTTTCATCATAATTCCTACTGAATCATTTTGTAACATTGCATTGCGGAGAATAGTTAAATTATCCATAGCAGGTCATCATACAATATTACTTTTACTGTACACAATGTTCTCCTGGTTCTGTTCTTTTCTCTTTGCATCTGTTCATGTAAGTTTTTCCCTGCTTTTCTGAGAGCGACTAGCTCAATATTTCTTAAAGCACAATAGCATTCTATCACAATCATATAAAACAACTTATTCTGTCATTTCCCAATTGATGGACATCCCCTCAACCTCCAATTCTTTGACATTACTAAAAGAGCTACTATAAATGTTTTTGTTCATGTAGAGTGTGTATGTGTGTGTGTGTGTTTACTTTTTAAAAAAAATAATTTTGGACTCATTATATCTTTAAGAAAAATGTCTCAGGCTGAAGTTTATGAACATTATAGAAAAAAAAAACATAATCCCATTTTAGACGATTCAGATAGCTACTTTTCTTTGTCATTTTCATAATTAGGTAGTTTATTTATAGTTAATCATCAAAGATACTCTTAACATTCTCTTTTAAGTTGAATTGTCATAGAAGACATCATTCTATATTTAACAAGATATCCCAAGGAATTGAATTTCCAAAACAGGCAAAAGAGGAGATTTGAATTAGATTCCTATTGGAATTGTGGAAAGAACAAACAGGAACTTGTAAATTCAATATTTTCTTATTATTGTTTTTTCATTTGAGTGAGAATTTTCTCAAAGATCTAGTGACATCTTTCTTCCTTAAAGTATATATTATAGGGATAAACATTGGGGTCATAATGATGTAAAACAGAGAAAAAAAAATGTCTAATACTTTTGAGTGGTTGAACTTGCTCTGAAATATATAGTTCCAAAGACTAAGATCACAATGGTAATGTGAGAAGAACAAGTAGAATCAATTTGCATCTTCTAATAGTCGATGATAGCTTCAGGACAATCATGATAATTTTTATAAAGAACCCAAGTGTAATGGGGTGAGGTTTGAGTTGATGCACTGAGGTCCCAAGAACCTGAGGCTAAATAGTAATTGGGCTATACTCTATTAATATACATGATTGGATAAAGAATGGTCCCTGCCCACTCTCCGTGCAAGTCCTGATGTGTTGTATAGGAAATGACGATTTTGGTGGGTGGAGGTAGAGAGAGACAGGAAGAGAAGCTGGGAGAGATTGGGCCTAGGTTCGAGACTCCTAGCTGCTGGTCATGTGGCTGCTGGTTGAGCTAGCTTCTTGACTCAGCTGCAAACATTGCTATCTCCGATTCTCTTCCACCTCCGATCCTTCTTCACTGAGAATAAAGACTGACAATTTTCCCCTAACCTGAATTCCTGACTCTGGCTGATTTTAAAATACACGATCTTCACACCCAAGTATTAACAGAAAGGGAATCAAAGCAAAGAGGACACCATTAGCATAGACTGAGATTCAATTTACAAATGTGTCTAAATAAGTCAGCTTCATGAGCAGGGGCATGTCCCAGAAAAAATGATTGAGTTTCGTAGAACCACAGAATGGTAGAGAAAATAAATCTTATCCTCACTGGGATCTCAGTGATCCAGGAACCAATGATCAACTGGCACACATTCACGATAGTTGGATAGTACAAAGATTTATGAAATACCATCACAGTCAGGAGTAAGTAACTCTGTTACAACAAGAATATGAAAGAACCATAGTTAAACATCACAATTTGTTACAGAAATGCTTCTTTTCTGTGTCAATGGATTCATCAGTATTCTTGGGAGAGTGACAGATGTGTAATAGATTTTCACAAAAGAAAAATTCACCAGAAAAAAAAAAATACATGGATGTTTGAAGAGCTAAATCATTCCTGGTAATGAAAATAAGAACATTTCCTAGGAAGATACTCAGGTAAAAGACAAAGAAGATGCCAAATAGAAATCCCAGAAGAGATTTAGAAAGATTAGAAAGATCAAAAAATCCAAGAAAAACACATTCCATAATAAGAGTTAATTTTATTCCTTTTTTTTTCTCTTTCACATATGAAATTAGTGAGTTTAGTACTGGCAAATCATTTTTACTCTGAGATTTTGCTCCCATAACTAAAAAATAAATTTGCTGAATTGGATCACAGGATTGAAAGTTATTTCAGTGATTAACTATGCCTAATCTTTAAACAAAATGATTTTCAACTATACATACCTGAGAAGTGGCCATCTAGTCACTTAATAGAGTCTTCTAAAAAGAGGGAACATATCTCTTGAGAAAAACCTGTTTCCCCCCCCCCCCAAGGATCTTCTATACTATGCTCCTGATAATTTCCATAAAGTTAAGAGAAAAATGTAATTGCTGTACCTTATGTTAAATCTTTACCTTATTGATAAAAGATATATTTTTGTCCCTAGAGTCATCACTAATCACATTTGGTTTCAAATCTTATCTATTAGCAAAACTTTAAATGAAATAATATATTTTGGCAGATTAAAATATGGATTGGTTTTTACTTGGATATATGTATAAATGCCTAGATGGACAGGAAATATGTATGTTTCATTGTTAATTTAACAGTAGTTCTTCACTTGTGTACATTTCCTAAAAGTCTTCTCAACATTGACCTATTTGCAATTATAATCAATGATTGAGTTAAAGGGAGGGATCCTATCTTCAGTAAACTTCCAGTTGACGTGCAGGTACATGAGCATATCTGCACATGTTTATATATACCTGAATAACTACTAAAATGAATAATATGCAATGCATATTTATATAACGGCATATATGCATAAAATAAATGTGTGTACATATGTCCATGGATTTACACACATATATACACATACATGATCATGCATATATGCATACCATTGCAATGACTCAGTGTTCCCGAATTGTAATACCTCAGTTTCCCTGAATTATTATGTTATAACCTGAATAAAATATTATGGCCATTCCCCCTTTTCCTTACCCTTTTAAGCTCTGGTCATTCTCACATTCTAGTAAATCATAAAACTCCAGATGACTTCTCTCAAAATGCCTGGGTATTACTCATTATCACTTGCCCCAGATTCCTGCCTCCTGCCCCCAACTTTCTTGATACCCAATCTGTCAGAACTGAATTATAATACTTTCCTGAAGTTATGACTCATCTATGACTGATCTATGACTCACTAATTTTAAGACCCCTTACCTTAGGGGTGCTTCTGTTTAAATAATATCTGTGATTCTAAGTCTTTTGCTTTGGAATCTGTGCTCCTGAGGCCCTCTGATCTAAGAATGATATTATTCTATCAATGATTATAAAAGTCTTCTGTCTAGAAATATAACAATATTTCTTCCCTTAAACTTTAAGGAAGATATATTAGTGATCCTGAGACTCTCTAATCTTAGGATGCTACTGTTCTAACAATCTTGTCTGTCAATAATTCAAAAGTCTTCTGGCTTTAGGATAAACCTAGGTCTGCTGATCAGTGATAACCAAATTCCTGAGACCACTCCTGAATTCTGCCTCCAGCACAACAATGTCTTTGTTTATTCTTAGAATTAGGTTGTTAATCCCTCTATATTTCTCTAAATTATATTTAAGGACTTTAATTAATAAATTTTATAAATATCAAAGTAATTAAGTTATAAGCAAATTAATTATGTGCTGGATTAAATATTGAAATAGTAAAATGTGAATGGATCTACAGAGGACAATGTCAATTATTACTTGTCTTTAAACATTTCCAGAATTACTGAAGGATGAAAAAAAAATCCATTAAACATTTACTATAAGCAAAATATGCTAATCAATAGGAATACAAAAAAAAAAAAAAAAAAAAAAACACAGGCATTCTCTGTACCAAGGAACTCATATTCTAATTAAGGGAAAGCAATATATTAAGGAAGAAGTAGGGCAGGTGGTAGGCCTAATGGTCCTTGATCACGGAATACTTTTTATAATAACATTTCTATTTTAGGTTTAACTCATTGAATAAAACAAAGATTCCCACAACAGTATAATGAAAAGATTACTATACATGAAACTGCCAATTTATTGTGGATGACTTGTTATTTTTTTTAACCTATTCATTTAAAGATAAATAAAAAATAAGAAAAAAATAGAAAGACATAAAAGGAAAATGAAAAAAAAAACAAAAGAAAATATTGTCATGTGCCCAGCAGAATAGCAAGAAGGATTCAAAATATAGAACAATAAATTTCATTTCAAGAAAGCATATATAATAATAAGAGAATTATGGCTTTTTTAATAAACTGTATTTATACTTTATATTCATCTGGAGATCATTGTAATTAAGAAGATCATTGAAGATAGGAAATATTTTATTCTTTGTACTCATTTCTGTAGTATATAGATACTTCTTGGCTCATGGTAAGTAATTATTTAATAAATATTTCTTGCTTTCCTGCTTAACTGATTTATTAACTAGTGGATGCATTGATTCAGGATCTCTTTAGGCTAAGAGATCATTATATACTTCAACAACAATACGATATGATGACCAATTCTGATGGACTTGGCCATCCTCAGCAATGAGATCAACCAAATCATTTCCAATGGAGCAGTAATGAACTGAGCCAGTTACGCCCAGCTTAAGAACTCTGGGAGATGACTAAAAACCATTACATCGAATTCCCAATCCCTATATTTTTGCCCACCTGCATTTTGGATTTCCTTCACAGGCTAATTGTACAATATCTCAGAGTCAGATTCTTTTTGTACAGCAAAATAACGGTTTGGTCATGTATACTTATTGTGTATCTAATTTATACTTTAATATATTTAACATCTACTGGTCATCCTGCCATCTGGGGGAGGGGGTGGGGAGAAAGAGGGGAAAAATTGGAACAAGAGGTTTGACAAATGTCAATGCTGTAAAGTTACCCATACATATAATCTGTAAATAAAAGGCTATTAAATAAAAAAAATAAAAATAAAAAAAGGTTTTGTGGCCTAATATTTCTTGCCATTGTCTTATAATGTTGAAGTTTGTTACTATGTCCTGGAACCCAGAGCCGAATTGCTGAAACAATGTTTATGCATAAGTGGAAAGAGATGAATTAATTTTTTATACATTACCTGGCTTCCTACATATTTCCTACCCAATTGTACTTCCTTGCAATCTTTCATCATTCATTTTTGATTATCTTTATCAGAAATCTCCCCATGTCATAAACTTATATCATCATTTATACTCACTCCATTTATATCACACTCCATTGAGCTTATTGAAGGATGGAATAAAACGTTCTTCCTCAAAGTTCCATTTTCAGAGAGTATGCAATCCAAACATCTTATTCCCACATGGATGCACTCCTTTGATGTTCATCATGATCCTGTGGCAATTAACTTCTTTTCCTTTCAATTTCCTTTTTGTATATTCCTTTCCAATAAATTTGCATGTAGAATGTAGACACCATTTGTTCTTTTCATATTTCTATTCTCAGTTCTTAACTGTTCTGGATACATAGTAGATATTTAACAAATGTGTATTAACTGTCACTATAAAACTAAAACTGGTTTTAATATTATTCCAAACAAATGACAATCTTCCTTCCTGGTGTTTTAACTATTTCATGACTATTTGTATGTTGCCTTTCCTTTAAGTTCTATCTCTTAGAATTCATAGTGTTCTTCAAAGCTTAATTCAAATGCCACTTGCTACATGAAACCTTACCTTATCCCTTTAGATACAAATATCTTCCTCATAAGACAATGTTTCACAGTATTGTATGTAATATCTATATGTGTACATGCTATCTCACCTTGCTGGACTTTTACTTCCTTAAAAGAAAAGGCCTTTTAACTTTTGTTATTGTCTACACAGCATCTAGAACAAAACTGTCTGTCAAATAGTAAGACTTTTAACAAATATGCCCTGGATGTCTGACTAATAGATTTAAAGAGGAAGTTCTGGCTCTGTGTGGTTCAAAAATAATAGTTGCCTAATCAGAAGATCTGATATTGAATCCTTAGTGTTTCCAAACAGTTTTTGTGTTTAATTTGCCAAATGAGTTCACATTTTTTTTTTTTAGTTTCAATGAGTCAAAAATCATTTATTAAACTCCATGGGGGGGGGAGGATTAGCATTTCTAAAAGTGTGGGGAAACAAATATTTTTTTTAATCATACATTCAAAGAGCTGATGATTTAATAGGAGAGATAGAAAAATAGCTACTTATATAAAACATAGAAAATAAATTGAAAACAATGTCATTGGGAAGTACCTAAGATTAAGGGAGATTAGTAAAGGCTTTCTATAGAAAATGGGATTTCTGCAAGATTCTGTTCACTGACTGAGAAAAGAAAATGCAAAAAAAAAAAAAAATGATCAATCCTACCTTTTCCATAAGTTTTATCTGTGGAATAAATCACTAAATAGGATTCTTCCCTCAGGCTTTGGGATAAACCACCAGAGGAATTTGAGCTGTGAAAAGGTCAAACAATAAAGTAACAAAAGAATCTAAAGGAAAATGGTTTTAAATCCCAGACCTCCTCATAAATATACACATGATCTTAGGGAAATTTATATCAATTGTCTAGTTGTCATTTTGTTTTCTAAAGCTGGAGTTTTGAGTTATATTATCTCTATAGTTATTTCTAGGTCTAAATATCAAGTCAATTGAACATAGTAGTCTAGATATTCATCAAAATTTGGTGGTGGATTAATTTAGGAACACATTGTAAATGTTTAACAATCAGCTTCAACAATGTAAATATGGTATACTTTTAAAGTTTAATTTGAAATGTTGATATTTTCTATATGATGTTCACAAGTACAGAAGTCAACAAATCAGTTCTTAATATTTAGTAATTTGACATTTTCTAACATGTGAGTGGTGACACTGAAAATTTAAAAAAAAAAAAAAGACTCTTAAGAGTCTTTTCAAGTAGAATTTAGAATATTCCTGGTTAGACATGGATTTGTTATGAGCATCTGGCTCAATCAATCAACATTAATAAGTGCTTACTACATGTCAAGCATAGTGCTAAGGTATGTACATACAAAAAGAAGGAAATTATTGCTCCTTCCTTCAAGAAGCTTATCGTCCTTCTTGCTCAATCACAGGTGACCAAAATGGCATCATGTTGCCAGGACCAATATGCAGTGTGTCCATCTATGGCTGATCATATCAATATGATCTCAAAAGGCTGTACTACAGGAATGGCAAAAACAGTCTGTATGACCTTTTCGGAGAATCTTAAAATTTACACGTTTAATTTTTTTTCTTTGAGCTAATTGCTCATAGAGGCTAGCACCTTCTTTAATGTGGGAATAACATTCTGGAAGATCCTGTGCCAGTATCTTCCATTTCTCACAAGCATTACCAAAGTTCTTTAGAGACACCTTGAGAGTGTCCATGTATCACTTCTTCTGACAATTGTAAGTGTAATATTCTCTCTAAAATGTAATGTCCTCTGTGTCTGTTTCTTTGGGGGTCTCTGGGAGCAGCTTTCCTTTCAGTTCAGTAATCACTACAAGTGCAGCCAGGGATTAAGGTCCAAATCCTTCATTGTCTCCTTCAAAGTCTTGTCTCCTTCACTTGGGGCTCTGCTAGTTTTCTAGAGGCCTTCTGGATCTTGGTTTCAGTGGAGAAGCAAAGGAAGACAGCCTGCCACCACTTCTCTGGTCTTCCCTAGTTCTCATTCTCACTGAGTTTGTCTGAGCTTATATGTTCTCTTATCAAAGGTGTGAATCTTGTAGAACTATAATAAGTACCAAGTACATGTACTGAACTAGAGAACTGTCAAGCACCATACTAAAGAACCATTGTCTCTATCAATTCCACTGACAGCACCTTGTTTCAAGTTCTGGCCCATAACATCTATATTCTTGTCTTGTATGGATTCTTTCTAAAATAAGATTTTAGGAAAATTTATATTTGGCATTCAAACATGACTAGCCCATTGGAGTTGTACACTTTACAAAAGGTTTTGAATTCTTGGCAGTTTAGTTTGGGAAAGGATCTCAGTGACTGTTCCCTTGTCTGCTAGATGATCTTCAGGATTTCCCCAAGAATTCAAATGAATGTGGTTCAATTTCTGGCATAGTGCTGATAGATTGTCTAGGTTACATAACTATCCAGCAATAAGGTCAGCACAATGGCTCTTTTGATAAGAGTTGGTTATTTTCAGAAATATTGTTTTTATAATATTATATTCTGTTTAATTTTTTTAAAAAGTCATCTGTCATTTATTCTAATCTGTTTGAATTTGAGGCCAACATGTCTTTTTCTCTATTGAGGCTTTGCTTAAGATATTTTTAAGTAATTTTCTTATTTTCTTTTCCTTTGGGAGTCAGTGAGATAAATCCTTAGCTCATATAAATTTATTAATTTTTTTGTGGCTGTTGCTAATTCATATTTTAGGAATGTCTTCCTATATTTGGATTTTTTACTTAATGGAGACTGTACAATTTTGGAAAGAATACTTTGTTGTATTGTATTTTATATTCTCTTGGATCTGGTTACTGCTTTATCTTTGGATTGAGTGTCAGTTCTTCAAGATGTTCTGGGGTGGTTCTAGCTTGGAATTTACAAACTTTCAGTGTACTCTAAATTCTAAGTGCTATCATCTGCGACAATTCTCGTAACTGCCCTTCTGGACTGACAGTTGTAAACTTCTGACCCACGTTTAGATCACTGTGTTCAAATAATATATCTGTTAAAAAAAAAAGTTAACCAAAATCTAGATAAAGACTTCTCCAAAACCTATTGTTTAGAAAACCAGAATAATTTTATTCCTTCTCAGTGATTTAGATCTTAAGTAAATAAACAAATTGTTGTGATTTCATTGAATAGCCTCAATTGACAGTTTTACCTGCTAATTTCAGAGACTGAAAACCAGATGAGAGTTTTCAATCCCTAAATTCAGGCATGTTTACAAAAACAAACACAAAAGAGATCACATTCACTAGTGAATGAGTATGTTTCCAATTTACAAGGAAGCAAATTCAATACAGGTTGAAAAAATTCACTAATTCTGATTTCAAGTTAGGGAAAAAAAACATAAATAGAGAACTAACTCTCAAAATTAAGTAGAATTTCTCTATAATGTCACATTCTAATTATAATCATTGTCCTTGACAGTATTATTGCTGTCCTCATATGTGTCCATTTTAGATACTGCATGATTTTGATCTAAATCCTAGCTTGTTATTTAAACTGGGCATTGTTGACTCCATAAGGAATCTTAACTGGATATGCATGTTGTGAAATTATTACTTTCTGTAAATATTTAATTTTCATACTTATACACACACATATGTATACCTTTACCTAGAGCCACATAAAAATTTCAGGCAAAAATGCCTAATGAGTGGGAAAAGTTTAAGATGCTCTGGACTAGATTATTAAAGTAATAATGATGTTTCACTTTTTTGGAAGCAATCAGGATTAAGTGATTTAATCAGGATAACAGTCATTGTCTGTGGGTATGTTCTAACATAGAACAAAGACCTCAGAGTCAAGAGAACCTATTTAATTTAACATCTTGCTGGCCCAACCTCACACTTTTGGTAGAAAGACAGCTCTTCATTAATAATGCTTGAAAACAACAAAAATCACAATGATAGCAAAAAATATGTTTTTCCTTTGATCACAATTTTTTTGTAATTTATTTATTTTTGCTAAAGCTTTTTTTATTTACAAAACATAAGTATGGGTAATTTCCAACACTGACCCTTGCAAAACCTTCTGTTACAAGTTATCCCTCTTCCCCCCCCCCCACTCTCTCCCCTAGATGGTAGGTAGTACAATACATATTAAATATATTAAGATATATGTTAAATCCAATATATGGGTATATTATGTGTATCCAATATATGTGTATATACAGTTTTCTTGTACAAGAAAAATTGGATCAAGAAGGAAAAAAAAACTGAGGAAAAAAAAATGCAAGCAAACAACAGAAAGATTGAAAATGCTATGTTGTGGTCCACAGTCAGTTCCCACAGTCCTCTCTCTGGTTGTAGATTGCTTTCTTCATCAGTGAAAAATTGGAACTGGTTTGAATCATCTCATTGTTGAAGAAAGCTACATCCATCAGAAGTGATCATCGTATATAGTCTTGTTGCTGTGTTTAGTGATCTCCTGGTTCTCCTAGTTTCATTTAACATCACTTCATATAAGTTTCTCCAGGCCTCTCTAAAAGCATCCTGCTGGTCATTTCTTAGAGAATAATAATATTCCATAACATTCATTGGCCATAATATATTGATATCATGGAGGGATTGAGAGGAAAATGTCAAAAGATTTAAGATAACTTAAAAGTTATAATAAATAGAAAGACATCAGAAGAGAAAAAAAGTTGTAAAAATTTGGGAAATGAATCAGGATACAGTGATGTGCAATTCATTTTTTTTTTAATTCTTAACTACACATTAAAAAAAAAAAAACGTTTTTTCATTGCCTTAGTGAAGTCCTTGTTCCTCAGACTATATATCAAAGGATTAAACATTGGTGTCACTACAGTGTATATTAGAGAGAAGATCTTCTCTATTCTGTCTGAGTAACTGGACATAGACAGTAGATAAGCAATGAGACCAGAACCATAGAATAAGCAAACAACAATAAGATGAGAGGAGCAAGTAGAGAATGCTTTGGATCTGCCATTGGTGGTTGGGAGTTTCAGAACAGCACTAAGGATTCTGATGTAAGAGAAGAGTATCAAGAAAAAGGGAATCAAACCAAATAGGAAACAATCAATATAAATAAAGAACTTATGCCAAGATGTGTCTCCACATGCTAATTTCATTACTGGAGGCATATCACAAAAAACATGATTGAGTTTGTTAGAACCACAGAAGGGCAAAGAGAAGACCTGGTATGTCTGTCCTATTAAAACTGGAATTCCAGTGATCCAGGAACCAATCACCATCTGCACACACATTTTGTGGTTCATGATTAGAGGATAATAAAGGGGCTTACAGATTGCCATATAACGATCATAAGCCATCACCGCCAGGAGGAAACTCTCTGTGGTAGCCAGAATAAGAAACAAACACATTTGTACAGCACATGACAGTAAAGAAATGTTTCTCTTTTGACTCCAAAGATTCATAAGCATTCTGGGTAGGGTGACTGATGTGTAACAAATTTCCACAAAAGAGAAGTTTCCAAGGAAATAATACATGGGTGTTTGAAGAGATGGTTTCACATTAGTGATTACGATGATGAGACCATTCCCTAATAGGATACTTATATAAAGGAATAGAAAAATAGCAAAGAGAAATCCTTGAAAATTGGGAAGTTCAGAAAATCCCAAGAGAATAAATTCTTCAATGATAGTAAGATTTTTGTCTGCCATTTTCCTGTGTATTCCTTCTTTGAAATTAGTAATTCGCAAAAGGAAAGTCATTTTCCCCTCATTGGAACAGATTTCTAATTCTGAAATAACAAGTGAGTATGTTAGAATAAATAATGATTAAGATTTAAGATTATAGACTATATTGTGAAATCACATGTATTACATGCTTTGTTGTACTTTTTGTTCTCCTAATCTCCCATCCATCTATAACAGTCAATATTTTATACTTCAAATTCTGTTCTAAATTTGAATTTTTTTTCCCCCAGTCTTAGCTTTCAGTTCTGATGATGTACAATATATATTTAAATATTCTTCTTATTTTGAGCAGGTTCATAGCTCTTCCCCTCCCCCCATATTTTGATTTGTCAGTTTATTTCTAGCTCAAAATTCTGACTGTTAGTATAGACATTGTTATTGTGAATACAAGATGAACTCCATCTTGAAGCATTAACTTTTCTGACTATTCTTAATAAGCAATCTTGCAAGTTAGAATTAATGAAAAATTAATTATTGATACTACAAAAAGGTTTTGATATCAAATGATTTATAATATAAACAAATCTTCAGAATGAGATTATCATTTAAACATTCAGAAAAAAAATTCTGAATTCTTTATTCATTTGTATACTCAGGTCTGGTTAGCAGATAGAGTATCAGATCAAATCCAAAAGTATGTTCAATGGTATTAATTTCCTGCAGATTAAAATTCTTTGCAGCAGTTCTTGAATTTCAGGTAAGTTGGAGAATTCTATGTCTCCCTATACTTTTGAGACATTATAAGGCATAGACCCTGGGCAAGCCCAGTTAAGTACTAATTGATTATAAAATTGGAATTGTAGAATTGGTTATATCCTGAGAGATGAATGATGTTGCATGAAAATTACTATGGAGTAGAGATAAAGTCTATACCAGAAATGACGTGGTACAAAATATAGTAATCATTAATAAGAAAGTAATGAAGAGAAAAAAAAAAAAAGCCAAAGAATATGAGTTCTGTCAGATCTATCTGTCAAAGTTACCTGGAAGCACCCTGCTTCATATAAAGGAAAGTAATAGTTTGTCAGCTTTAGTCTTTTCTCTGGAAAGTGGACAGTGTTTAATAACAAAATGCAAGTGGAATAAGGGAATTTATTTGTAAAATCCTTGTTACAAGGAAATTACTTAATTTTTTTTTATAAACAAAATACATTTGAGTTGTAGGGAGCTCCTCCCTTGTTGTATATAGATGTTAGTCATCTCCTAGGAGAAATGTGTTGGTCAAAATAAGTAATATCAAAAAGGAAATGTGGAACTGAGTAGGAAATCTACTTGGATGTTCTCATACATGAAGCGTTCTTCTGAACTATTTCACATTATAAAGAACATAATTCTAAATCTAAGCAAGGAATAATTAATCAAAATAAATCTCCTTCATATATCATACTCACTGTTCATATCTTATTTAATCTTTTATGAAAATTAAACATATTTTAATATCAAAGAAAGTAAAGATAGAGTAATCATTTGTAGAGGGGGTGAACTAGAGAGAGAGAAAGGGAGAGAATCATACCAATAGAGACAGAGAGAAACAGAGAAAGAAAGTTTTATTCTTTTTCAAATACATTCAGGTTTTCTTTCAACTAATATTGCTTCACATTTGCATAACACAAGTGCTTGCCCAGCATAAAACTTCTCTGGACTAGGAGATTGTGGTTAGAATTTCACTTGAACGTGGTCTTTTTTCCTTACTGAAACTTCTTCTCTGAATAAGATCTTTATATTTTCCTGAATCAGAAATTTTAAAATTAATTAATCACAAAAGTTCTATGTAAAATGAAAGATAAAGTTAATTTACTTACCTTTTTCTATTGGGATAATATATTAAGATGGTTTATTTCATTAATATAAATATGATATGTACATAATAGCTGCCATATATATAGTGCTTTATGATTTTTAAAAGATAGTCCTCACATTCTATTCTATTCTCATAAGACTTAAAATATTATCTTTTTAAGTATAACTATTCTGATTTTCCAGAAGAGAGATTAGAATATGAGTATGATTTGTCCAAGATTAAACTATTAAGTTTGTAATTTCCACTTAACCCAGTTGGACTTCATTCAATATCAATCCTACTGTATCTTGCACTCTCTCCTTTAAACATTAATAATTTTAGAAACATTATCAATTATGTCACAAAACCAACTCCTATCAAAAAAATTACCAAAATGATGATCGAGTTGAATGTCCTGCAGCATCCTGCTGCAGAGTTCTTAAATAAATAGGATTCTTGACCTACTTGGCTCTCTGGAGACAATTTCTCTCCCTGGCCACATTTCCCTTTTTAATGAGGAGTGAGACCTTTAAGAGTAAGTCCAGTGCTCTAAGCATCCATTAATAAGAAAGCATGAACTAATGGAAAGAACCTTGGGCTTGGAGTCAGGGGACCATTGCAGTGGATTTGGATTCACTGATTTCTTTTTTCTTCTCTCTCTTTTTTTTGCTGAGGCAATTGGGGTTAAGTGATATGTACAGGTCACACAGCTGGAACTGTGAAGTGTCTTAGTCCAAATTTGAACTCAGAGCCCAGGGCTTGTGCTCTATCCACTGTGTCACCTAGCTGCCCCTACTACTTTCTGAGTATGTAACACTGAAAACTTTTAGATAAGTCATTTGAATTTAGTTTCACTTATATCATCTTTAATTCAGGATATGAGGATTATGAAACTAGCTGTTCTTACCTCCCAGGTTTGTTATGTGAGTAAGCATCAAGTAAAGCATAAAGTACACAATTTTTTTTTTTAAGTTTTAACATTCTCATTTAAAATTTTGAATTCAAATTCTACCTTCCTCTTTGATCCTTTCCTGATATGGTAAACAGATACATGTGCAGTTATGTAAAATGTTTCCATATTAGACTCAAAAGAAAAAAAAAAAGAAAATAGAAAATAGCACAATTCATTCTGTATTTAAACAATATCAGTTCTCTAGAGAAAGGTAATATGTTTCATAAGTAGTTTTTTGAGAATTTCTTGGTTTATTGTGCTGCTGAGAATAGCTAACTCATTCACAATTCTTCATTAAACAATATTGCTGTTACTGTGAACAATATGTACCTATTTCTGATGACTTCATGATCCATTAGTTCATGTAAGTCTTTCAAGGTTTTTCTGAAATCATCTTGCTGATCATTTTTTAGTACCACAAAATAATTCCATTATAATCCTACACCACAGTTTGGCCATTCCACAAATAATATACATACCTTTGATTTTCAATTCTCACCACCACAAAAAGAAATGCTATAAATATTTCTGCACAAATGGGTCTTTTCCCCCTTTTTTGGATATCTTTAAGATAATAGATCTAGCAGTGGTACTGTTAGATAAAAGAATATACACAGTTTTATAGTTCTTTAAGTAGTTTTTATTTTTAGAATAATTGGATCATACCTCCACCAATAGTGCATTAGTGTTTCAGTGTTTCCACATCCCACTGATATTCAACAATTTTCTTGTTTGTAATCAGCCAGTCTGATAGGTGTGAGGTGGTACCTCAGTTATTTAAATTTGAATTTCTCTCATCAAGAATGATTTAGAGCATTTTTTTTCAGATGATTAAAGATGGCTTTAATTTCGACATCTGAAAACTGACTGTTCATATCCTTTAACCATAATTGGGAAATTACTTATATTAAAAAAAAAAAGACCTAGTTCTATTTATATTTGAAAATGATGCTTTTAACTGTTACATTGCAAAAATTGCCCCCATTTTTCTGCTTTCCTTATAATTTGGTTGAATGTTTTATTTTTGCAGAAAAACATTTTTAATTTTAAACAGTCAAAATATTTATTTTATATTTTAACATTTTCAATATATTCTCTAGTCCTATATTCTTCTCTTCTCCAAATACTGACATAATATTCTATGCTCTATTAATTTGTTTATATCATCCTTTAGATATAAATCTGTCCCTGTTTTATGGTTTTCTTGCTATATGGTGTGAGATGTTGGTCTATAACTAGCTTCAGACATACTGTTTTCCAGTTTTCCCATCAGATTTTGTCAAATGGTGAGTTTTTGTTCCAACAGCTTGGGTCTTTGAGTTTATTATATAATAAATTTCTAAGGTCAACCTTTTTTGCAAGATATAATTTCCTTCCTGATCTCTTTTAATTAGATCTCTTTTTGCTTTGGCTTGATCTGAGATCAGAATTCCTACTTCTGCTTTTTTATTTGTTTATTTATTTTGTTTTGTTTTTTACACATCAGCTAAATCATAATAGATTCTGCTCCAGGGCAGAACAGCCCTTTTGTCTTTTTCCTTTTACCTTTGCTTTGTATCACTTTGCTTTAAAGGTGTTTCTTCTAAATATAATAACATAACATTCTGACTTTTAATCCAGTCTGCTATCCATTTCCATTGTATGGGAGAGTTCATCCCATTCACATTTAAAATGAATAATTCTGTATTTCCTGCCATATTACTTACCCCAAGTTATGCTTTTCTTTTCTCCTTTCCCCCTTTCCCACCTACTAGTCTAAAACTATCAGCAAGCATCATATGTAAGGGCTATAAACTAGAAGCATTCCCAAAATAATTAGGATTGTAAAAAGGTTGCCCACTATCATCACTATTCAATATTGAAATAGAAATATTAGCTTTAGCAATAAGAGACTAAAAAGAAATTAAAGAAAAAGTAAATAATGAGGAAATAAAATTAACACTCTTTGCAGATGATATAATAGTTTAGAGAATCCTAGAGAATTAGTTAAAAAAAAAAATCACAAAAGTCATCATTTGTATATGTGACCAAAGTTCAGCAGCAAGAGATTCAAAAAGAAATCACACTGAAAATAATTGTAGATAATATAAAATATTTATGATTCTAATTGCTAAGACAAAGTCAAGAACTATATAAACACAATTACAAAACATTTTCCACACAAATAAAATTAGATCTAAACATTTTGAAGAATATCATGTGATCATGGGAAGGTCAAGCTAATATAAAGCAAATGATAAAGGCTGCCTAAATTAATCTACTTATTCAGTGCCATACCAATCAAACTGCCAAGAAATTATTGTCCTGTCAGGACAAACTGCATATGTCTAATATGTGGACATGATATATATCCCCTGAAAATTCTATCATCATCAGGGGTCACAGAGGAAGCCTAATTACACAAAGGGTCTGGGGATAGTTTTGATGTCCTTAAAATTAGAATATAAATGATGGATGGAAGGTTGGATATTCACAGTGGGAAGAGCAGAAAAGAATGAGGAAAATTATCTCACAAAGCCAGCATGTACAAATAGAAATTATGTTAACAAGAAGATAGTTATGTATGGTAGGGGGAGATGTTGATACTTGATCCTCATTCTTATCTGTACTTGTAAAAAGAGGACTAAATTAACAGCTGCATGCCACCTTGATAACAGAAATACATTTCCCTCAAAGGGGAATTGAGTGGAAAATAGGAAAGTGAAAGAGGATGTTTAGAGGGAGTGTAGATTAAAGGAGAATCTAGTCTTTGCAAAACAAACTAGAAATGAAGAAAGGAGAAACAAAAAGGAGGAAAATTGTAAGGAAATAGAATACTTAACATACACAATAAATCTTTATAAATATAAATGTTATCAAGATATTAGCCATAAAATAGAAGAGGATATAAATTGGATTCTTAGCAAAATGAAACAATATGAAAGGCCTGGAGAGACTTACACGAACTGATGCTGAGTGAAATGAGCAGGACCAGGAGATCATTATATACTTCAACAACAATACTAGATGATGACCAGTTCTGATGGATCAGGCCATCCTCAGCAACGAGATCAACCAAATCATTTCTAATGGAGCAGTAATGAACTGAACTAGCTATGCCCAGAAAAAGAACTCTGGGAGATGACTAAAAACCATTACATTGAATTCCCAATCCCTATATTTATGCACACATGCATTTTTGATTTCCTTCACAAGCTAATTGTACAATAATTCAGAGTCTGATTCTTTTTGTACAGCAAAATAATGTTTTGGTCATGTATACTTATTGTGTATCTAAGTTATATTTTAATATATTTAACATCAAAAAAAAAGAAACAATATGATGTTTAGGAGAAATACAAATCAAATAGAAACATATACACTGTTAAATAATAAGCTGACAGAAAAATCTATCATGATGCCGATTCTCACATATTCAATATAATTACAAGACCTGATGTTTCTGTCTTTATAACATCTCCATATATGTTCCCTTCAGAAGATGCCCTCACTGTCATATAGACCTTCATTAACTTACATCTAGGTTACATCTGCCTGACCACTATCCTTTCTAACTTTCCAGTGTAATTGCAGTTTACTCCCTCCACATATTTTGTGATGGTGTGCCACAGTTCTCTTTTAATGTCCTGACCCAGTTTCCCCAATTGTCCTATTCAGTTACTCTGCCTCAGGTTGTAACCATTTCCTCTTAATGTTTGATAGGATAGAGGTCTTATATCTTAGACCTTAGGCTATAATCATTCCCTCCGAATGTTTGATGGGATAAACGTCTTTTATCCATTTCAAACATCATTAGAATATAGGAGCCTCTCCAGTACCTCCCATTATGTCATCCTAGATGCCTCCCTCCATTAGGTCATTCCCATCCAGGTATCTCCCCCATTATGTCATCATTCTTGTAACCCTATAAAAGAATTCTATATCTGACATTCACTGCTGGATTCTTGGAAACAATAGTCTCATTTAGCCCTGGGATCAAACCATGTGTCTATTTGGTACCAGTAAATCCCTTCCATTTAATAAATTATTAAATTAAAAAAAAAAAAAAAAAAAAACCTCTACTCTCTCTCTTGCTCGGTTTCTTGGGCATTTCATTTTGGAATTCCCCAGAGAGATGTTAGAAAATGAGGAGGATTGCATTGATTGTATTTTAATTGTAATTGATTGAATTTTAAGTTGAAATATAGATTATTAAAACACAATGACAGTAGTGCCTTGGAAGTTATGCTTTAAATCCAGCTCTGTTAGATATATGGGTTTTATGAAATCTTGCCCCCCTCCCCTTCCACTGATTTCTGCTACTGTAAAGATTGGGTATGGTAGGAATCGTTTTGTTTTTAAAATGTGAAAATGAAACTCACCCCCCACTGCTCTGTTACTTCAGTTATGGAGCATCTAGTGTGCCTGGAGTGAAGTTTAGTTAGACTTCCCTCCCCCCCTAACTCTTTGGAGGTGTAATGGGGGGGAGAGGAAGAAAGGCAGCCACAAGGAATCCTTTCCTTTCCCCCCTCCCTCTAAACTGTGTTCCAGCCATTTTCTATCAAGTTGTAGCCACCTGGTTCTTGGCTAAAAGGAGCAAACCGATTTGTATAAACGTAAGGTTATGGTAAATATCTGTTCAGGATTTATCTGAAACTTTGGTTAATGGGATTTGTTATTGGAGGTAAAATTTCTTGAGTTTGTAGTTAATATGGAACTGCATTTATTTCTCCTATAGCTGATTTCTATAATCGGAGTAATGGTCAATAAGAAATTGTTAATTCAATTATGTCATACCTTGCTGTTTCCAATCTGGTTATCTGTAATCATTATACCCTAAATACTTGAGCAAATAAGTATTTAGTCTGATCATCTATCGGTTCCTAGATATTGTGTCTGGATATTCAAGTTTTTTTTAATGTTTATAACTAATGAGAGGCCACATCTTGTAGCAGTCCTTGTGGATCAGTCTTTCTATCTCAGACTGTTCTAACTTTTCTTTGTTAAATTTGTGGTGTTGTTTGTTTCTAGATTTGTTCAAATTACAGATATAATGACTTACTTCTGGGACCTAGATCAGTTTTGATTGTCAGAATGCCACACTACACCCATCCCCCTCCCTGGACTGAGCATCTCTGCCCATATTCAGCAGGAAGCTGTTTTTTGAGAAAACCATCGCCCCTGCTCCTGATATAATTTGGACTGATATTGGGGAGTGGGAAAGTGGCTGAATTGTTAGAATTTTAACTGTATTACTCTGTCTTTAAGACTTGAGATGGAAATTGTTAAACTAGTGTAATTTTGCTATTATGTTTGACGGATTTTTAGTCTGTTATATATATGTGTAGGAATTTTTGATTCACTCTTGGGATTTATATGTGGAATGGTTATTTGATAATTCCTTTCCATTAGAAAAAAAAAAAAAGGAGGAAGACATAGGAAATTGGGGAAATGTATATTTTCTTGGGTTCTTCTGCCCTACCCCCTATCTTACTAGTTTAGATTTGAATGGAAGTCCTTAAATTTACTGGATTACGATTTGCTGGTTATAATTTAACTTTGAAATCCCTTATTCTGTTGGAATTGCCCTGGTAGACTCAGTTTTGGGTTTGTTTTTTTGTTTTTTTGTTTTTTTTTGTTTTTGTTCTGTTTTGTTTTTTTTTTTTTTTAGAAACAACCAGAAATCGGATACTTGTTTTGGGACTGGTATTCTCTCTGATCTGTTTCTCCACTCCTGTTACCCCAGGTCCTTAATTAGTATTTCAGCATACTTAAAAGGATCTTGCAGTTTGGTATCAGACCTCTAAAAGTTTGGGCTTTGCCTGCTTTGATCTAAATGCATAATCTGCTCAGAAATCTGATCCTTTCTGCAGCCTTGTCTGTTCCTCTGGGTAGGGACAAGTGGAGCTACTCCAAGCCTCACCTTCTCCCCTGGAGTGGGTTGCCCCTCTGAATGGGCAGCACGACTGTTTTGAGCTCTGCTGCTGTATAAACAGAGGCTGAGTCATAAATGACCACAGACCTAACTCACAATGAATTGTCCATATGTTCTCCAACTGCAGAGGCCCATGATTGCAACCAGGAACTTTGTGTATTGCTGATTAACTCTGGGGTTATCAGGAAAAGACTTGTTCTTGCCATAAGACCTTGCATTGTTCTAGCTTTATTTTGGTTTTTATTTGCTTTATTTACTTAAGATAGGATTGGTCAAAGTTGTGGTGCTAAGACCTTCTAGAGGAAGGCAATTCAAAAATTTGAATAGTTAGGAGAGAGTGTGGAATATTATGCCACAGTTCCCTTTTGATGTCCTGACCTAGTTTCTCCATTGTCCTGTTTAGTTACTCTGCCTCAAGTTATAACCATTCCCTCTTAATGTTTGAGAAGATAAAGTTCTTATATCTTAGACTTCAGGCTATAATCATTCCCTCTTAATATTTGATGGGATAAACGTCTTTATCCATTTTAGACATCATTAGAATATTAGGAGCCTCTCCAGTACCTCCTTCCATTATGGAATCCTAGGTTCCCCCATTAGGTCATCCCCATCCAGGTACCTCCCCCAGTATGTCAGTACCTCCCCCAGTATGTCATTGTTCTTGTAACCCTATAAAAAAAAAAAAAAAAAAAACTTGTATTGCACTTTCCCTGCTGGATTCTTGGAAACAATTGTCTCATTCAGCTCTGGGACCAAACCATGGATCCATTTGGTCCCAGTAAATCTCTCCCATTTAATAAAACATTAAATGCTCTCTAATCTGTATCTTGCTCAGTTTCTCCGGCATTGCAATATGAAATCTCCAGTGAGCATTAAACTTATTGATTTCTTTGGGAGTCTCTCCAATTTATCCAGTATGTATCTTAGATAAGTATAATTTTTAGTGTGTTGTCTCATGAGACTAGGAGGTTCCAGAGAACAAAGATTATTGTTATTTGCTCTTTATTCCTACTCTCAACAGCCTACAAAGCAAAACAATAATATTGGTAATTTACTTTCGACGCCACACATTCATATATAACATTTATTTTCCAATTCTTTCCTCTAATTTTAATCTCCCTACCTCTCCCTCTCTATGCACACGCACAGATGCACATATGTGCATACACACACACACACAGTTTTAAAATACTTTTTTAATTTCTGGTTTACAAGAAGATCAAGAATGAGAGGAACAACTGTCCCTCTGTAATACCAGAGAAGCTGAGACAATACAGAGATTAGGTTTTTAATCATTTTAATAGGGATCCAATTAATGTACTCCACCTTACTTCTGGGCCAATGAGACTTGGATTTGTCCCCTCTATAGCTCTATCTCTGTAACAACATGGTGTTCCACACCTGCAAGTCTCAAATATCTTCTTTTGGCATCAGAGTGACATTATTTTGGACTTGTTCTCCAAAAGGATGAGGACAAAGTCTCTATTTCTTGGATTAGAGTTGAAAGAGCTATGTCTCAAACCTTGGGAAGTGAGCCCTAAAACTGAGTTCCACCAGAAAGAGTGACAATAATGAAGCCTTAATCCTTGCATAAAGGCCGAATCTTAGATCTACCCACCTCCAAAGATCTGAGTGTATGTACTGAGGGCCCATTCTTCTGTAGATCTTTTAGACTTTTTCACAGATTAATGACATCTACTTTAAATCTTGAGTTCAAGACATTGACCTCCATACCTGAGATTACGTGGTGTCTCCTAAACCATGTTCTTTTAAGGAAGTCTGTTCATCTATATGGTTAATCTTATAGAATTGAGTCAATTGAACAAAAGGATTTTTTGAAAGATCTGCATCCTTATAATATAAAGCCCAGATTTAACTCCAGGATTTTCAACTATTTTGGTTCCACAATCTTTCCCCTTATCATGTATGTATGAGTTGAACTTGTGATCTTGTGCAAGAAAGATAGACTACTAGAATTTCTTCTTAGCTCTCTATTCATTTATTTTGATCTCTATTCAGTTGGTGTTTGTCAGAGACCTTTTTTCATGTTTCCTGGAGAGTTTACATTATTTTTCAAAATTGGAATGTATTATTTATTTATTTTTTGGTTTTACACCACTATAATTTCTCTTGATGGTCATTTCTTTTCAAAAAAGCAATCCAAAGTAATAGTTTTTAAAATTATTTTTAAAAGGGGGAAAAGAAGTGGAAAGTTACCACAGCTGACAAACTCATTGAAAAAATTTAAAAAAAAATATATGGAGAGGATAAAAATGATTGCAAATATTTTACTTAGAGGTAAACCTGTTCTTTGTAAATGTTCTTTGTGAATAAAGTGAGCAAAGAATTCTCATAAGATCATGGTCTTGACCTACGCCCAAATTGTGACTTGAGATTTTTTAATAACAAGTTGTGATATAGTTAAAAGCTACAGTTGTTTGATTATCTTAAACATTCACCCCTGTCTTCCCCCAACACACACACACACTTTTTCACTAGCATTTAAAGTACCTAATATGATAAAATGAATTCTGATGAACATATTTAGTCTCTGGGTAAATTAGAACTTGCCAGTAAACGGGAGAAAACTCAGAAAGGGGTGGGTGGAGACTTCTACATTAGAGTTTATATAATTCTGAGTTTGTAGCTTGTCCTTACACTACTCTACTGACATCTTATTTGTTTGCAGTTGCCCTCTCATGCCCAGAGTTTATATTTAAAAAAAAAAAAAAAAAAAAAAAAAAAGATTTTTGGTAAGGGTCACATATCATGGGATATTTATACTTTATATTCGCTTTTTCATATAATTAGTCTTTCCAATTATACTATAACAAATATTCTATGTGTTTGTGTGCACGTATTTGCACTTGCACATACACAAGTCCAACACAAGTGACCCTGGGTAAAACATGTTTCACTGATTGTCTCAGTTCCTTCATCTATAAAATTATCTAGGGATGGAAATGGCAAACTACTTCAATATCTTTGCCAACAAAAGTACAAATAGGTCATGAATTTAGACACAACTGAATTCCACGTGCGCACGCGCCTCCCCACGTGCGCACGCGCCTCCCCACGTGCGCACGCGCCTCCCCACGTGCGCACGCGCCTCCCCACGTGCGCACGCGTCTCCCCACATTTCACAAACACATGCACACACTGTTATGCCACAGTCTCCTTGAACTGTTTTACCTCAGTTTCCTTGCATTTGTTTCTCTGAATTATCTCTATTGTCCTGAATACTAGTATGCAACCCCCACCTTTTTACTGTCCTTAGGGCTGCACTACCCCCTCTAAACATTCTAAAAGATAAGAAGATCTCAGATACATAATTGACATCTTTACCTCTCTTTATTCAGACATCCTGACTCTGTCTTCCTAATAAGAATTTATCATTTTCCCCCCATCCTGCTAGAACCAAATTTATGGTCCTGAGACTTCCTGCTCTTTGCTTCCTGCCTGTTTCTCTTCTTACTAGAATCCTATTAAAAAACAAACAAACAAACAAAAAAAAAACAAAAACAAAAACAAAACCTGGAATTCTCACATTCACCACTGGATACTTTAAGACAGTCTTGTACAAGTCAATCAATTAAGCTCTCCAATAAATATTAAAACTCTTATCTCTATCTTGCCTTAGTTTCTCTGGCATTACAACACATACACATGAATATCAGCCAGCAATCTTAAAGCTTTAAATTGTTGGATTCTATGCCATTGAATTTAATAAATGTTTTTGCTATGTGCAATGCATTCTGACAATCAACAGGTTCACAAAGATAGTAAGCTGAATTAAAAAAAATCTAACAAAGAAATTTAGCTTCAAAGGAAAAAAACTGGTTTAAAGAAAATGAACCCATTTTCAAAATAAATATAATAACCTGATTAGCTATAATTCCAAAGAGAGAAAGACATTAAGACTCTCTTTGGATTTTGAATATCATTCATAATAATCCCAGTGTTCTGGGTAGCATTTATCTACTCAATAGCTCTGGGATTTGTGTAATATTGATACAATTATTTTTAGTAGGACATTATACAAGTTTATATACCCTAAATCTCTTCCTTATATCCCATGGGAATCAACAAACTTGGGAATCAGTGATTAGGTCCCCAAAGCCAGGATGATTCATATAAGTTCTCCTGAATCTATAGATGAGTCTATTCTTATAATTCAATAGAAAGCATTTCAATCCTCCTTAGGTATGTTGTATCTATAGGATTATTTTGAGGGAAGGAATATGTGATGTTATTTTTAATTGTTAAAATCATAAGAACTTGAGATTAATAATTAGATATCCAGATTTGTGTCTTCTTCTCTCCATTTATCAGCAGTCTAATCATTTTAAATAGTTATACCACAGAGGATCTAAAAGCACCTTATATGCATCCTCTTTGACAATGAAGAACATTGAAATATACAAATTTAGGTAATGCGAAACAATAAATGAATAAAATTCAGTGAAAAAAGATATGCCCAGAATGTTTTTAAAAAAAAAAAATGTAGAATAATCATACATTTACTCAAAAGATGTTATAGAAAACAAGACTAGAATTTTTAAAGTATAATTTCCTCTTCTCTTGCCTTCTGCTAGGTTCATATATGAAGAATCCAAACATTCTTTATATTGAAATATTTTTATGCTATGCTATATATATATATATATATATATATATATATATATATATATATATATATATTTTTGATAATTAGGTATCTTCAAGCAGAAAGGCATTAAAATAATTTATCCTATTAACTCTGGAAGAAACCAAAAGAATATAGATAACCTTGTCTTATTTGAAATGCATTATTTGTTTTGGCTTCAGTGGAAGATAATTATGGATGGAAGACAATTCTTCCCAGATTTAGAAACAAGGAATTTATAAAGAGTTGTTGAGTTAAAATGAAGAGGAAAATTAACTTGAAATATGTACTAGTGGTATTTAAAATATACATAAAGTATGTAGAGTGAAATTTAAATAGGAAAAAAATAATTTGAACAAAATAATGGCTTTATATTTTAGCAATTTTTTAATTGATACCCTATTTTTTAAAAATGATATTTATCCCCTTCATTGCTAACACATTAAAGCATTTTGCCATTGAAAGACAATAAATTTCACTAAAATGTTCAGATAAATAAAGGCATTTTAATACTATATTCCTTTTCTAGACTCCAGGAAATCAGATAGCGAAGCTTATTAAGGTTTATTTTTAATAGATCTATTTGCTGTAGTTTGAACACAACCCCTTTCTAATATGAAGTTTAGTCTTCCCAACTCATTCGTCCTTATTATCACTTGCAAACATGTTTTTCCACATCCCTCCATTATGAAATTAAAAAAAGGAGGGGAATAAATCAAGACACAAGCAGGTTTCATTGCAAAGGCAAAGTACTTCTTGATCGAGAAGGAAATAGGGAAGTCACTTATTTTTGTCTTTTCTTCTCTCTGCCTATCTTTCCTCTCTCTGTTTCTCTATCTCTGTATCTCTTTCCCTAAAAGGTTCTGTCTTTGTTTCCCTGTCTGTCTCTCAATAGGATTTTGAAACTGATTAGAATTTCAAGGAACTGTGATTTAATTCATATAAGGCTTTCTCCTACCATTACATACCAGAAACTCTATGTGTTTATATTTAGTCCTTTGTTGTCAAATAGAAAAGGAGTTTTGTTTTTGTTTTTGTTTTTTTTTTAAAGTTGTTTGGGTCCTCACCAAATGTCAACTATAGAATCAGGCTCTTTGTTTCTATAAAGTTTTTCCAGTTGAATTGAAATATAACTTTCCAAGCAAAGTGTACTCTCTAGTATAAGTGTCGCCAATTCATCTCCCTACAAAAATAAGGTATCTTAGGTAGATATTAATGAAATCTCACTATAACTAGGAGGCAGTGGAGTAGCACAATTGACAATGTTTTGGTCTTAGTGTCCAGAAAATCTGAGTAAACATTTAATAAATATTTGTTGTGCTGAATTATAAATGGCTAAGAAATTTATTATAATATGGGAAGAAAAATAACATTGTTCTTGGAGAAGAGAATCCAAATCCTACCTTTGTTACTAATTGCCTGACCATATTACTGCATTTAATTGATCCTGAAGATTGTCAATAAAAAAAAAAAAAAAAAAAAAAGACAGGTTTCCTTACAACTCTAAATCCACAAGAACATTTTAATGATTCCATAATAATAGTATAAATTATTTCAATCAATTTCTGTTATGACAATCTATCTAGCATTTCTTTTTTTTTCCTATTTAAAAGAAAGGAAAACTTAGGCTTTAGAAATATTTGGAAAAATTTACATTTTTATATTTGTCTAAGTTTATGTGAGGTTTCGTGAAGATTTCTTCGTACGAGTTGTTGATTTTTTGCGCTTTCATCCAATATCAAAGATATTACTCACTGTAGTTTCTCACTGAATTAATAATCATTATTCAGCTTATTAATTTCAGGATTTTACTTAAGTAGAGTTCTTGAAAGTGATCTGTGTGATTATTTTGAAATAATCAACTTCAATAGAATTTTCCAGGTAGCATAGAGTGGACACTTATTTGGGAAAAATCATGGAATAATTGATGATATGCTCTTGGAGAATCAGATGATGTTTAGTCAGTTCTTCCATTTAAAACAAACATAATAGGCTTATATAAATACATATTTATATGCATATATACCCATATACGGGCGTATATATTTGTGTTTTGGTGGTGAGAGAGGCCTGGTATCTAGGAAATTTAGAGAATTATCAGAGGTATATAAAGGCTTCATCTATGAATAAGGGATTAGAGGAAATATGAAAATTATTTATAAGTTGCAAAAAGGATTGACTATTTTCCTGAATGAATTTAAAAGTATTTATTAAGCAGTTCTTATGGTGACTAGAATTTAAAGAGAATTTGAAGATCATCTAGAAATTCAGTGTAATATAAGCCTATATATTTGTTTCCAGAAGATTAACAATCAAATGCTTGTTGTTTAATTGTCAAGGTTACTAAAGCAACATTTTTTATGGTTTCCCCAACCGATTCTGTTCTAAAATGTAATTTTTATACAGCTACTAGAGGATTATTTCTATAAACCTATTATCTTTCTATAAACCAGTTATCTGGTTTCACTAGGATTCCCCCCTTCCCAGAAACTTTAATGATTCTCCATAACTATAACACATAATAAAATGTGAATATCATAGTATATTCATGCTATGTTATTAGCACATTTTAATATGTCTTTCTTTGCTTTTGTTACCTGTGCATTTTATGGGCAAATGCTTTTTGCTTACAGTATGCTTTTTTCTCATCTCATCTTTACTTTCACCAATGATAACCTAATGTTTTATGTTCATTAAAAATCTAATCCCAATATCTCCAGGTATTAGTATTTTTTTTTTTAAACCTAATGTATGTTTCCTTCTCATTTCTGTTTTACTTCCATCAAAGATCACCTAATGTTTTATGTTCATTGAAATGCTAATCCCAGTATCTCTAGGTTATTAGTGTTTTTTTGTTTTTTTGTCTCCCCACTAGGTATCTCCTTCTAGTCTTTGTCTTCTACTGTACTTACATAAAATAGTATCATATTTTCTTCGTAGTAGAATATAAGTTCCTCAAGAGGAGGGATCATTTTTTGTTTGTTTTCTTTGTATCCCCAAGCAGATAACGAGGCATTTTATGTATCAAGTGCCTAATAAAATATATCATAAAATTAAACTGAATTTTGTTTCCCAAATCGTGAAAGAATGCAGGCTTTTGAGAAGAGATTTGTGGCATTTTTATCATTTTATTTATAAATAACAGCACTCTGTGCACATAGTAGAGGTTTAATAAAGTGGCATATATCAGTGTTTCTATTTCAACTCTTATTTTAATTATGAGATAAATTAGAAATAAGAGGCATTCCACCAACCAAAAATATTATAGATGTGTTAAGAATTGATCTGAGGATATTTTGATAATGTTTCCATGAATGAAGCTCTCTAAAATGGTTTCCTCATCTGACATAATGAGGAAAATAATGAAAGTCATTATATTTCCCATAGGATTATTTTGAAAATTATAGAAAATATTATTTTCAAAATGCTAGATAAAGTTTAAAAAAAAAAAAACTTATTTTTCCCCCTTTTCTCCTTTTTCTTCTTCCTCCCATTCCTTGTTCTCATTCATTTTTGTTCTTTTCCACAGTAAATTGAATAGTAATGCATACATTAATGCTTTAATAAACATGTATAAAATTGAATTTTATTTTTCTCTCTCAGAATGCAAGTTTGATGACATAATTGTTCATAATTAATTAAAAGATTTTTGACCTTGGCCACTATTCATCATTCTTTTATGAATCTTTTTCTTAGAATACTACATCAGCAACACACAAAGGCAATATAAACAGAGATCATCCAATTTGAGGAAAAAAACACTAGAGGATTAAAAGTTAAAATATGTCCCCAGTTGCACTTTCCCCCTTGATTGATATATTATTCAATGTACCATTCAAATGGGTTTTCCCTTTGGGCTAATTAAATAAATGTTTACATAAGTATAAAGATAAATATGAGGTAGCAAAGCTTTAAGTTTCCAAAGTCACTAAGTAAAATATGACTTTCTTCCACTTGAATTCATCAGACAAGACACCTAATTGTTCTTTGGCCAGGTAGGTTTAAGGAACTTCAAGAGATGGTTTTGGAGGAAAGCAATCTAGGGAACCCACAGGTGAGAGTACCAAGGACTTGTGACTAACATACTTTGCTTGAGTCTTGATAACTGACAGAATTTAGTACTGAATAAGAAAGAAGGTGGTTGTATCTATAGTTTTGGATTTTACCCCCTCTAAATGAGGGGTGAATGCACCTCCTCATGTGTTACTGGTTGAAATTGGTGTCTGTAGGGCATTTTCCTCTTTTATCACAATAAATATTAACTTTTTGATTATTGCCAAAAGGAGTTGAGAGAATACCTGCTAAAGGTTTCTACAGGTATGACTTAAATTTTCCATTTTTCTTTTCAAGTTAAAAATATAAATAAAATCATTGCTTCTTCCCATTTGCTATTATTTTTTTTTTTGTAAATCATACATATTCACATTAAAAATCCCAATAGGTAACACAAAGACACATGTACACATGCGCTATTCTTGAAAAAACATAATTTTCCTCTATAGTATCTTCTCTCTACAAACCCCATAAGTAGATCTCAAACACATACATAGCCCCATCTAATAAGATTGATGATCACTGATCAACTGTTATAATTTCCAGTGGGTTATACATTTTTCAATAACTGTCATAAGGCGTTGCACTATGAAAATTACATGGAAAAAAATTGAAACATTGTCAGTTGTAGTGATAGAAAATTGTTGGAACAAGATGATTTCAGAAAAGCCTGAAGAGACTTACATGAACTGATACTGAGTAAAACGAGCAAGGCCAGGAGATCATTATATACTCAACAACAATACTATATAATGACCAATTCTGATGGACCTGGCCATCCTCAGCAATGAGCCAAATCAGTTCCAGTGGAGCAGTAATGAACTGAGCCAGCTACTCTCAGTTAAAGAACTCTGGGAGATGACTAAGAACCATTACAATGAATTCCCAATCCCTCTATTTTTTGCCCACCTGCATTTTGGATTTCCTTCACAGGCTAATTGTACAATATTTCAGAGTCCAATTCTTTTTGTACAGCAAAATAGCGGTTTGGTCATGTATACTTATGTATCTAATTTATATTTTAATATATTTAACATCTACTGGTCATCCAGCCATTTGGGGGAGGGGGTGGGAGGAAGGAGGGGGAAAATTGGAACAAGAGATTTGGCAATTGTCAATGCTGTAAAGTTATCCATACATATAACCTGTAAATAAAAGGCTATTAAAATTAAAAAAAAAAGAAAGAAAGAAAGAAAGAAAAAGAAAATTGTTGGGAGCACAATATGTAACTTTGCTTTACCTCTGGTAGACCTTTTCTTCTCTTCTTGTGAGAAGATGATAGAGATTCAAGGAGACTGAGAGGCAGTTGCTGTTCTCTGACCTTCCCATTGAGAGACGGTTGCGTTGTCTGACCTCTTTCCTCTTCCCTTTGCCTCCAATTTATTTTCCCCATCCACAAGCAACACCTGTGTCAGTAAAGGCTGCTTTGCAATTCCTTCAGATGTTAACAGCTGTGAGAGCTCTCAGAGAATTGACTTGCCCCTTACAATGCACTTAGGCATGGTCTTTAACGGAAAATAAAATTTAAGAAACATTTTATACTTAACCGAAAACACCAGGGAAACTGAAGAATTTTAAATCAATGTATTGGCAATAGAATTTTTGATAATGTTAATTGCTAAGTTCACTTGTGTATTATTGTAGAGGGAATTTTCAGTGAAGAAACTCACTGTAATCATTGCAGACCAAAATTTGGTCTCCAAATCATAATTTTATGAAGATGTCTGAGGTTTGGGAGTGGGTGATGAAACCAACCAGTATGAACAAAAGATGCAATTTGACACCAGGTTTATTTAACTTAGAGACCAGTAAAATATACATTAAATAACCAAGGCATTTTGTCAAACGTGATAGCATTTCTCAAATATTTGTCAATGAAAGAATAGTAATACATATTTAAAAAAATTACAAAAGCTTAACAAGAATATTTTCTTTTGAGCCTCATGATAAGACTTTGCATATGCTATATATGTGTTCCCCTTTGCAGTTAAGGAAACTGGGACTCAAAAAGATTCCTTCAAATTTCCTTAGTCATTCTTTAAGTGTGTGTCAGAGGGAAAACTACATCACTTTAAGGGTGGTTCTAAAGACTTAGTCCAGTTGTTCTTCAGTATGGAAGAGAATCAAAATGACATCATTATGTCAGAGTCAGATTGATGTGTCTAACTGTGGCTAATTAAACCAATACAAGCTTGGAATGCTTTGTCACAAATTGGACACAAAGAGACCTTATGTGTCTAGCTCCAGTGAAAACTGAGAGTGTGAATATGAAATGAATATCCAAGGCCAGTTAAAAGATATGCTTTCCAATCTCCCTTTATTAATCTGAGAGCCAGGCTTTATCTACCTTTTAGGCTAGTGTGTTACATAATTAAGAGTCTCCTTCAGGTGACATCATATACTTTCCAGAGTTAATACACAAACCATATTTTGACATTTCAGTAACAGCCTTAACTAATCAATACCAAAGTATTTATCAACACAGAATTGGAATGAGCATAGCTGTGATGGTCATCAATACCAATAGAATTGTAAAGAGTTGTGATGTTTATCAATACTAATGTACTTGTGGAAAGAGATGTAAATAGAAGAAATAATCATACTAATGTATTTACCTTAAGTATGACTTTAATTTAAGAGGTAAATATTATAGTTTAAATGCCTTGTTCAGGTCACATGTATTCTCTATCAAAAGTATCCTAAATTTATCTCAAGAATTTATGTATAATTTCTTGTTAGGGAGATGGTGAGCCAACAGTTTGAACTGTTTGCCCTAATAGTGAGCAGGTTTCAAGTAATACCTGGAGCGGACTCTTGCTATTCAAGAACTTAATCAATACTGGCCCTCTACACCTATGAACATTTGGAGTGTATTCTCTAACTTTGCATATCTTGCTTTTCTTCTGAGCTAATTATCTACCCATCATGGGACATGGATTCTTACCATATAGGAACAACAACAACAACAACAACAACAACAACAAAAGATTTGTTAAATAGAACTGATACTGAAAAACATTGAGCACTTGTACAAAACTGAAACTAGCTAATCTCTACAGGAACTAACATGTTCTGTTTTGTTTTGGTGAAATTCTATATGTATCCTACTCAAGACTTCTGATTCTACCATCTTTACTTTACTACCATCATCTTTACAGTCACCAAGATTTATAATCTAGGCGATGATCCTAAATCCTTCACTTGTCCCGTGTGTGCGTGTGTGTGTGTGTGTGTGTGTGTGTGTGTCTGCTTGTCTGTCTCTATCACTCTCTCTCTCATACAATTGTTTATGCAAAAGTTCTATCAGTTTCGTTCTTATGGCTTATCTTTTGTCCAATTCCATTTTTAACTATCACAGCTCTGGTACAATCACTCAACAACTCTAATCTGGATTATTGCAGTAGCATTGCTGTTAGTTCACTTGGCTCACTCCCAAATCTTGTCTCTACTTTAATCAGCAATCAATTTATTCTTCTGAAAGAGTGGGTCTGACCCTTATTTAGTGGGCTCCAAAGTCTCCCTATTACAACAATAGTCAAATGTAAAATCCTCTGCTTAGCTGTTAAATCTCTCCAGAAATGACAGGAATTAGATGGAGATGAGCTAAAATTTCTAAAATCCTACTCCTATTAAATGGATTAGAAAGAACAATTCATGTACATGCAGAAAAATATAACACCCTTCAAAATCTACAAAAAAAAATGAAAGGTTATGGTGGTATTAGAATAAGGGTGGATATAGAAAAGTATGTGAATCAATGGGAGTAGGATAAATTCTGTAGATTAATTGTGAAAGGGATAAAGGAGGGAAAGGGGGGAGAAGATAAGGGAGGATCTTTTAGGAAGGGAACAAGGTTAAGTAATAGCAGGACAAAATAAGGTATAGAAATAAAGTAGAAGAGTTACTGGGATAGGAAACGAGATATACACAAATGTAATAACAATGATCAGGAGCAGAATTTATTATTTAAAATAGAAATAGTAATCATTGATCTCAAAGTCAAACATAAAGATTCAATCAAGAGAGAAATCAACATAATATGTAAGCATATTGTTATAAGTGTAGGTGTGTGTATGTATACATATTTTTATATGTCTATATGTGTGTCTATATGAGTGTGTGTGTGTGTGTGTGTGTAAACATAAATATATCCATGCTTAACTGTGGCCTGCTTCAGAACGATGAGGGGTGGGTAGGAAAGGGGAAAAAAAAAAAAAAAAACAAAGTAAAAAGTTCATAGCAGAGAACAACAACAAAAAAAAACCAAACCTATAAGGAAGCAAAGATGGACAGATATAAATTATACTATCTTCTATTAGTATATATGCTTTCTTTAAATGGAAATTTGTTGTTACATATTTCAAATCCTCCCTTATTTTCTACATGGCATATGCTCATGTTTCCCCATTTTATTTTTCTATGTTATTAATTTGCACTTAAGTTTTAAATAATAATAAAGCATTCCATATCTTTGTTCTCTTTTAACCTTTCCAGCCCGTTTTTTTAACCACATTCCTCTATTTTTTCTTGCCTGATAAGACAATTAGATTTTATAGTAAATAGAGTATTCAACCTAGATTCAGATTCCCAAATATGTGGATTATTTTTCTTTGTGGTTCATACCACATGGCTTTGGATTAAAAAAAAATTGTGTTTAAGCCTTAAAGCACTATCCAATCATGAGCGTCTTTATGTCTTCAATTTCTTCTTCAAGGTTTTGTGAATATCTCATCTGGATAAGATGAAATCAGATATATATTTTTATCATTAATAAGTAATGAACAGAAACTATTTGTCTCACTCTTACAGATGAGAAGCAATCTGAAAGTCCTGTTTTCATTAGCTTTACAAAAGAGTAAAACACAATTCCTCCACTTGCCTGGAGCCAGTTCACAGATACAAAGGAGAGAACAAAGCAGAAATAATGGAGAACTACTCCATCCCAACTGAATTCATCCTTTTGGGAATCACCAGTGATCCAGAACTAAAAGTAATCATTTTTGTCCTCTTCCTCATTATTTATTTGGTTATTCTTATAGCAAATCTTGGGATGATCATCTTAATCAGAATAGACCCCCAACTTCACCATCTG